>NW_026099316.1:1500000-1788814 GCF_024542735.1 Bombus huntii | reverse complement strand
AAAAGCACTAGCTCGCTTGAATGTGAAAATTGTGACGTGGGTGTATGTGCTTTGCCCTGCTTTAAAATATATCACACTCAATTGTATTATTAATAATTAAAGTAAATTATTAAAGTTCACGTATATGTATCGTACCTTTAAGAAAAATTAACATTTAATTATCCAATGTGCTTGCGTAGAGAACAGCATTATCCGCCACATATTGCGGTGCAGTATCGTTTACGCGTAGTTCGCGTCAAACCCTGCCCTACGAAGGAACGTCCCCGCACAAAATTCAATCGTACCTAAGACGTTAAACCGATCCTTTGCAAGTTTTCTTCAAAGAGATACGCTATACGAGTTGTTTGATTGATATCCGAAAAGTTTCTTTCTGTTTATGAGGAAATAATAGACGCACAATGTTATTTGCTTTATATCGTTTTGTCGCATTACGTACGATCCATTTTGTTCTATTGAGATAAACACCGAGACATTTCACAGACTTGGTTTCACGTTTGTACGGAGGTGCTTTATTGTAAAAACGACGTTTGCGAAAAAAGACATTTTTCGGACAACCTAATATATTTCATACGATGCTGTTGCCAAGAAATATTTATTAACGAAATGCTAAAAACTGTTATTTGCAAACAAATACTAGGGGAAATTGTTTTATCCGCTTTTACACGCAGAAGAATTTTACTGCTCAATAATATTGCTATTGGAACGAACGAGCCGTTTCGCTAACATCGGAACGAAGTAGAAACGAATCGGTACTTATCAAGGAGAAAACCTTGTCCAGCGTGGGGAAAAGTTTAAGGACCGATGTCCCTCGATCCACGCTGGAGACGGCCGATGAAACAAGGCGAATTAGCGGGAGATCGGGAGCAGAAGGCAGAACGGGCGGAATAGAAAAGGAATGGATACGGCAAGCTTCGGCCGTGCGATTTCGTATCACGTAGCGTTATCCCCTCGTAAAGTTGGCCACTCGTGCCACTAGCAGAAACTGTATGGCGGGCTCCGAGAGGATTTTAATCGCGCGACGGTCGAACGTATCGGTGAAATTACTGGAGAGCCCCGTCGACGTGCCTTTCGTTCCTGTCTGCCCCACGGCTCGGCTGCCACGGATCTAACAGATTGACCGGATCCAACGTGCCGGGTTACGAAACTTCGAAACTGGCTAGAATCGACTGCTAAGTTAATTGCCGGTCGCTCCCTCGCACCTACTCGTCTATCAGGCGACTCCAACTAGTAACCAACGAGGAAACCGCTGATGTCAGGCGTAAATTCAGCTGAAAATCCGTAGCGTGGAACGATGAAAGAGGCCGCACGGAAGAAAATAGCCTGGCGATCAAAAGGCTGGAACGTGCTTTCAGACCCGAACGCTTAGCTGCGCCGCCCCGCACCGAGATCCACTTTGACTTTCGCCCTTTGTTGCGAATATGACAGCCCGTTCGCGCTTTACCCTCGACGATCGACGCCGACCACGCTTCTGCCGCCTGTTATTTCCCAACCGTCCACCGTTTTGCTCCCCTTCTTTTTCATTTTCTTCTTTCCGCTCTTCTCCTTTTATCCTCTTTTCCCTTCTTCTCTCGCCGAAGCGCCGCGTTTGCTGTCGAGTTCGGCTACGATTGGCAAACACAAATCTTACGTGGACGCGCGATACGCGCGTTCCACGCATTTCAAATTTCACGACGTAACGTACTCGACGACTCAACGTAACGTGGAAAACGCGACAAGATGTTCGAATTTGGAATTATGCGAGCGCGCTGGGTCGATCGGCATGCCATCCGCCAAACGCGCGGCAAATAAATCTGTCGGTGTAATTTTAACGAGCCGCGATACCGCTCGAGGATTATACGGGTAATTTAAATTCCGCTCGCTCGATCGACGCGACTGATGGAACGACGATGAGCCGGCTGAGCCGAGATGAAATGATAAATTAGCGAATGAAACAGCCAAGTATAATGGAATGCCCGGTTAAATATAGAGCGTTTTAAACCGATTAACAGATAACTGCAAATTAGATCGTCCATTAACGCGGTTCGTCCACGTTCGAGCGGCATCGTTCGAGAATCAGTCGGAGAATTAGTCCGAGAATTAGTCAGAATACCCTCCGATCGATCGTTTTCCCCCCCGAAATCTGGCATTCAATCTGTTTCGATTCGCCATTCGCGCGATCCGAATTTAAGTTTCACGATTGTGAATACGAACGAGCCGTGCGTACCACTGACTATCGCACGATCGCTGTGGCAAAACGCTGGCGTACAATTAGCGCTATTTGCCGTTACGTGAAATATATTGTAAACGTTATTGCTCGCGCGTGGAAACTCGCTACTTCGCGCAGCCAGTCGAACTGTTCGATATTTATAGTTAGTCGACAAATACCGCGTACCTATCGTCGAGATTCTACGCAAGCATTGCGCGCGATAGAAACCCCTTCTATATCGTGCAATTGTCGTATCGAATAGCCGCTGCTCGAATTTCGCGCTGCGAATCGCATTCAAAAAATTTTATTTATCTGGAAATCGAACGTGCAGATTTTTTTTTTTAATTCAAACGACGTAACCCGAGCAGTTAGATTGGCCGAATTTCGTTCTCTTTGGAAACTTTGAGACCTCCGAACAACCCGTCTCTAGATGTCTACGATAACTTTGAAATTCCTTGTAAATTCGACCAATCGCGGGGAGACGTACTCGCGAGGAGAGTCGTCAACGGGGGTCGTAAATCCCCGTTACGATTATAACAATCGACACCACGAATTGATCGATCCCCTGATTTCCTTTGAGAAAATGAGGGGTGATTGAGTTGGTATAACACTGGGATTCACAGTATTATAAAGTATATATTTCCAAGCACTTAGTTACAAAAGATTTGCGTGAAGAATGCGACTCTCGCGCTATGTGCAGACTGCCGCGTTAGGCGTTAGTTGGTAGACCGTCGCGTTAGGCGTTAGTTGGGAGACCGTCGCGTTAGGCGTTAGTTGGGAGACTGTCGCGTTAGGCGTTAGCTGGTAGACCGTTTGTCGCTCTTTTGTTTAATACGGAAGAAAGTTCGGTGTGGGTGTGCCCCTGTGCCTAAAGAACGCGGATTCGTTGGTCCCACTTTCGTTAGGAAAAGTGAGGGTAACGAACCGCGGTGTCGATTGGTCATGCTGCACTACTGCTCGAAGGGATGAGTAGGGAATCTTCTACCATCGTGGTGCGTAAATGACTGTTTGTATGAGAAAACCTAGCCTGTTTTATTACAGGGCTATTCGGGTTTTCCTAATGGGTGCATACCCGCTTTCTCCGCGTTTTAAAGGCGACTAATAAACCCAAGGACACCTCTAAAACCGACTGTGTTTCGAGCATATTTTGGCTTGCAATTCTTCAAGACAATCGGATTGAAGACATATGGCGAAACAATGCAGGGAAATGAAAGTTATGGTGGGTCCTTAGGTTTATTGAGGGTCGAAGTGCCGTTACGCAGGTCGGTTGTTGTCCGGTCGCGCGGGCTGGCGAGCAGATGTTTTAGGCGTCGTAACATCCTCCCCCCGTTGAGAGGGCACCGATCAAATTCTGGCTGTGGAGTCTGGTGTGTCGTTGGTGACCTCCTTCGCTCCGTGTGGGCGTTCGGCCTCGTCTGGATCTGGGTGGATGGGTAAGGGGACCAGTCTTTTGACGCCGCGGTCCAGGATGCTTGTTGCCGTCTGCACGGTAGCGGTCCGGATGATTCCGTCGGCTCCTGGATGGACCTTGATTACGCGGCCCAAAGGCCACTGCATAGAGGGCACGTTGTCCTCCCTGAGGATTACTACGGTGCCTTCATGAATGTTGTGTTTGCCCTTGTCCCATTTGCTGCGGCGGGTTAACTCGTTTAGGTATTCTCGATACCATCGGCTCCAGAAGTGCTGCTTAATCTGGTGAATGCGCTGCCAACTGGATAGCCGTCCTGATGGAACTGTCCTGAAATCACGCTCCCGTAAACTGGTTAGGGTATCACCGATTAGAAAATGACCGGGAGTGAGGACAGGGGGATCTTTCGGATCGGATGAGGTGGGAGTCAGTGGGCGTGAATTGAGAATGGCCTCAATTTCGATCACAAGGGTGTTGAGGTGTTCAAAGGTCAGGAGCTCCGTGCCGACCACGCGGATGAGATGGCGTTTGAACGATTTAACTGCGGCTTCCCATAAGCCGCCAAAATGTGGTGAGTTCGGAGGATTAAAACGCCATTGTATTTGTCGGTCGGCGAGAAAATTCTGTACCCTATCCTGGTGGTCGTCGGACTGCAATAGGGTCCGGAGTTCTTGCAGCTGCCGATTAGCCCCGACGAAATTGGTGCCGTTGTCGGTGAGGATCGTTGCGCAGTATCCTCGCCGCGAGATGAAACGGCGTAGCGCGGCCAAGAAGGCGTCGGTGGTTAGGTCGCTGACTAACTCTATGTGGACCGCCTTTGTCGCCAGACAAACGAATATGGCGGCGTACGTCTTGATTTTACGTCGGTTGCGGTCCCTCCTCTCCTTGATGTAGAATGGGCCGCAGTAGTCGATTCCGACGTTCCTGAACGGCCGCGATTCGGTAATACGCGCCTCTGGCAAATCACCCATCAAGTATTCCACTGGTGGAGGGTTGGCTCTGCAGCAGCGGACGCACCTTCTGAGAGTGCGCCATACCTGGCTACGGCCGTCGATCGGTCAATAGCGCAGTCTCATCGCGTATAGGGTAGCTTGGGTCCCTGTGTGATGATTGTTCCGGTGCTCTTGTTCTATAATTAGCTCTGTCACCGGGGATTTCGGTAGGATGATCGGGTGTTTTTGGCTGAAGGGTATGGCGGAGTTGGTTAGTCGCCCTCCTACCCGGAGTAGCCCATCTTCGTCGAGGAAGGGGTTTAATGGCTGTAGTTTCCCTCCAACGTCCTCGCATCGATTTTTT
The DNA here is from genome assembly GCF_024542735.1 of Bombus huntii. Classification (NCBI taxonomy): domain Eukaryota; kingdom Metazoa; phylum Arthropoda; class Insecta; order Hymenoptera; family Apidae; genus Bombus; species Bombus huntii. Next base: position 1,783,925 of record NW_026099316.1, on the reverse strand, counting down.
TGGAGGATCCGAATTTCAGGCGCGAAATGCTGGGATTGTAAGATTTTTATTAGCCTGTTGTGCGCTGCGGTCAGTTCGTCTGTGGTGAGATGGGCAGTTCGGTGTTGCTTATGTCTCCATCGAAGACACCGGGCGACGATTCTTATTAGTCTTGGCCAAGACGAGTAGCGATGGAGGAGAGTGTTGTCGTTAACACTCGTCCTCAGACAGATCGTCTTCTTTTGCTCCGGGAGGTCGACTACCGGTATCGGGCTCCAAACCGGCCAATAGCTTTCGCTTTGCAGGAGCCACCTTGGCCCGTTTTTCCAAATGGACGGACATAGGAATTCCTTGGGCGTATGGCCTCGGGAGATGAGATCCGCTGGATTATCGTCGGTAGGCACATGACGCCAGTCGGAGATATTGGTCTTGGTCTGTATCTCAGCGACTCGATTCGCCACAAATGTTTTCAAGGTGTGCGGCGAAGACCTGATCCAATGGAGTACGATGGTGGAGTCAGTCCAGTAGACTATCCGCGATATCTTGGTCGTCAGGGCCTGTTGTATTGACGAAATCAAGGACGTCAAAATAAGTGCCCCACTTAATTCGAGACGTGGTATGGAGAGCGATTTGAGCGGCGCTACCTTCGACCGCGCCGTGAGGAGTCGAGTCCAAATATTGTTCTTTCGGTCAGTCGTCCGCACGTAGACGCACGCCCCATATGCCCTTTCGCTAGCGTCACAGAATCCGTGGAGCTCAATTTTCGTTGCGGATTCTAGGATGGTCTTCCGAGGGAACCTTACCGCATTTAACAACGGCAATTGGGTGTGGTATTTGATCCATGCTGTGTGTACGTCTGACGGAAGGGATTCGTCCCAATCTACCTTCAATGTCCAGACTTGTTGCAAAATCATTTTTGCTCGAACGATTACCGGCGCGAGCAATCCTAGTGGATCATATATTTGTGCGATGACTGAGCTGATTGATCGCTTTGTGATTCGGGAAGTGTCACTGTTCGTCTTGACCGAATATAGTATGGTATCGTCGGCTGAATCCCAAAAGACGCCGAGTGTTTTTAACGTGGATGACTCACCGAGATGTAATTTCTGCTTGGTGTCTTCCTCAGGTAGCCCTCTCAGCAGATCCCGATCGTTTGAGGCCCATTTGCGGATATTTAGACCGGCTAGCTTAAGTAATCTCGTGAGATCATTCCTGATTGATAGGGCTTCGTCCTTCGTATCGGCTCCGGTCAACGCATCGTCGACATAGAAGTCTCGCCGTAGGATCTGCGCTGCTCTCGGAAATCGAGGTCCCTCGTCCTCTGCCAACTGTTTGAGACATCGGATGGCCAGATACGGGGCTGCGGATAGACCGAACGTTACGGTGTTGAGTCGGTAAGTTTCGATCTCTCCGTTGTCGGCACGCCACAGAATCTTTTGGTGGGGACGATCTTCTGGACGTAGGAGGAATTGGCGGTACATCTTCTCGATGTCGCCGGTAAGGACATATTGAAATGACCGGAATCTCAATAGGATGTTCCTCAGGTCTTCTTGTAATTTCGGACCCGTATGAAGGGCGTCGTTTAGAGACACTCCCGTGGTACTTGAAGCTGAGCCGTCGAACACAACCCGTAGCTTGGTGGTGTCGCTCGATTCCTTGGTCACGCCGTGATGTGGTAAATAATATCCGTGGTCGGTGGCGTGATCCGTGTTGATCTTTGTCATGTGACCCAAGTCTAAATATTCTTGAATCACAGCACTATACGCGGTTTCATATTGTTTGTCGCGTTGGAATCGGCGATGAAGAGAGGCGAGCCTGCTCATTGCAGTGGCCTTCGATGACCCTAGTGAGGAAAGCTTTTCGTTGAACGGTAATGCAACGATGTATCTGCCTTCCTTGGTTCGTCGGACATGGTTTCGGAAATGTTCTTCACATAGTCGTTCCGATTCCGAAAGATGAGTAGTGGCCTGTCCCTCGTCGATCTCCCAAAACCGTGCGAGGTCCTCTTGCAGAGCCGTTGTGGTTGCGTGGAACGTATTTATCGCGGTTTGGGACGTGGGACTCCCCCCGATTACCCAGCCGAAGCGTGTTTTTTGTAGACGTAGTTCAGGTTCGCCTGGTTGTGCCAGATTGACCTGCCCGATGCACAGCGACGCGAATGTTGATCCGGTACTAAGTAAAACATCGATCGGGGCTGGGCAATGGAATTGTGGATCGGCTAGATGAATATTTCTGGGTAATCCCAGACTCGAGGGATCGATGGGCTCGCTTGGTACGAGGATCGATATGGCCGGGATAACAAGAAATCTCAATGTCTTCTTGTACTCGCCGCCGTCGACGTGATGGTGGCCGTGGTGTAACGTTTTGCCGTGGTGCTCAAATTGTCGAGGGCTCCGATCTGGATCGCACATCTCCTTTGCCTTATACCGAGGGAGTTCGCGAGCCTGTCGGTCATGAAGTTCATGCTCGACCCAGTGTCGAGTAAGGCTCGGGCTCGGATTGGTTGTGCCTGTTTGTTCAAAACCTTGATCTGTGCTGTGGCCAACAGATCATGATGCAGAGGGGTGTGGGGAGATGTGTTTGTTAGTCCGATCCCCCTTGCTGTCGTAGTCTCGGACAGTCAGTTTTGCCCCGGTTGGGACTTGGATGAAGAGGTTGGGGTGGTGTTCCGGATCCGGGCTGAGCGTGACTCGTACGAGGAATGCTCTTTCGTACCTCTTGGAACCGAAGATGTATGCTTCCGTGAAGTATCGGATGTTCGCCTCGATTTGTGGGACGACCGCGACTTCGATGATCCCGATGGGGATTGTTCGGTGGAGGCTCGCTTGTGTGATGAACGACTGCCCGACGATCGACCGCTCGGTGCGCGACTGCCCGACGACCGACCGCTCGATGCGCGACTGTCCGACGACCGACTGCTCGGCGACCAACCGCTTGCCGACCGACCGCTCGACGATCGACCGCTCGACGATCGACCGCTCGAAGATCGACCGCTCGACGACCATGAATCTACCTGGGTTTTTTCGCGGTGTAGATACGTATGGTGTCGGTGACCGCAGATACGACACGAACCCGATGTACACTGTGTCGGCGAATGTCCTGTGCCTAGGCAATTTATGCACAACGATGCCTTCTTCACGATTTGAAAACGTTTGGTCGCTGATTTGGCCTTGAATATTTTGCAGTGTCTGATCTCGTGATGTCCGTTGCAGGTCGGACACACCACCGTTCTGCTGGTTGTAGCAAGGGTTCGCCCATGCGGTATGGTTGTTCGCTGACTGCGGTGTTTGTGTGTTGACCCTTTTGATTCCTTCTCTTTAGAGAGGAATTGAGTCCCGTTCGCCCGTGTTTTGAGAAAGTCTATCAGATGCTGATAGGATGGCACCTTTTGGCGGGGGAATGTGTGCGTTGCCATTTACGCAGGCTGGACGCGGGCAACTTCGACGCGATCAATTCGATCATCGCTATGTTTGAAGTGACGGGCTCCTTTAGATGTTCGAGCGCCTTTAGATTTACGCTGATGGTTTCCAACAAATCCTCTAGGGCCTCTGGAGTTTCCCTTTTGATTTCCGGATAATTACGCATCAGATTCCAATGGCGCATGCAGATTTGGAGGGGGCAATTGAACTTGTCCTTCAGTGTATCAAGCGCGATGGAATAGTTGGCCTCTGTGAGTTCTAATGACTGGATACTCTGTGCGGCCCGTCCAGTTATAGATGAGCGTAGATGCTGGAACTTTTGGACATTCGTCAAACCTTCGTTAAGGTCCACTATGGATGTGAACGTGTCGTAGAAATAGGTCCAATTCTCGAGGGCACCGTCGAATTGGGGCACGCGGACCTCTGGAACGGTGGTCGGCTCTGGTTTCCGGCACGTCTCACCTCTTGTTGTAGTCGACGGGGTTGTTGCTGATATTTGCTCAAAGAGCTCTCGGAACCGCATGTCAAGCTCCCGATGCTCTTGCGATAACGAATCTACCCGCGCATCTTCCCCCTCATCTACCACACCTAACTCTTCTTGAACCTCGAGTATCCTCCTCCAAAGCTCATCGAACGAGCTGCGGCAAGATGCTAGGAAGATTCTGTTTGCCTTCCCAGACGCTTCGTACTCATCGAGTTCGCGCCTTATGGTTGCAAGTCGACGGGCTAGGACGCCTCGTCTCCGCCGTAACGTGCTGATTGATTCAGCTTGGGCCATGTTTGATTTTGATAATGAACGCCCTTACCTTGATCAAATGGACGTTGATCTGGGATTCTGTTGCTAATCGTTACGATGCGGCGTGGGCTCGTGTAGATGCTGCGCGACGGAGGTGCTTCTCTCCGATGGCGGTTCCCTTGCTCAGTTGACTAAGTGGTTGGAACTTGGATCTCACGCGACACTGTATAGTCACTGTTCAGTGCACTTTTTGGTGGCACGAGATCCGGCTCGAAGGACCATGTAAATTCGACCAATCGCGGGGAGACGTACTCGCGAGGAGAGTCGTCAACGGGGGTCGTAAATCCCCGTTACGATTATAACAATCGACACCACGAATTGATCGATCCCCTGATTTCCTTTGAGATAATGAGGGGTGATTGAGTTGGTATAACACTGGGATTCACAGTATTATAAAGTATATATTTCCAAGCACTTAGTTACAAAAGATTTGCGTGAAGAATGCGACTCTCGCGCTATGTGCAGACTGCCGCGTTAGGCGTTAGTTGGTAGACCGTCGCGTTAGGCGTTAGTTGGGAGACCGTCGCGTTAGGCGTTAGTTGGGAGACTGTCGCGTTAGGCGTTAGCTGGTAGACCGTTTGTCGCTCTTTTGTTTAATACGGAAGAAAGTTCGGTGTGGGTGTGCCCCTGTGCATAAAGAACGCGGATTCGTTGGTCCCACTTTCGTTAGGAAAAGTGAGGGTAACGAACCGCGGTGTCGATTGGTCATGCTGCACTACTGCTCGAAGGGATGAGTAGGGAGTCTTCTACCATCGTGGTGCGTAAATGACTGTGTGTATGAGAAAACCAAGCCTGTTTTATTACAGGGCTATTCGGGTTTTCCTAATGGGTGCATACCCGCTTTCTCCGTGTTTTAAAGGCGACTAATAAACCCAAGGACACCTCTAAAACCGACTGTGTTTCGAGCATATTTTGGCTTGCAATTCTTCAAGACAATCGGATTGAAGACATATGGCGAAACAATGCAGGGAAATGAAAGTTATGGTGGGTCCTTAGGTTTATTGAGGGTCGAAGTGCCGTTACGCAGGTCGGTTGTTGTCCGGTCGCGCGGGCTGGCGAGCAGATGCTTTAGGCGTCGTAACATTCCTAAATTCCAATTAATAAGTAAAAACCGGAACGACCAAAATTCCCTGGACCGCGTAATCCGCATGAAAATACAAATTCAGCGTCGAATTCGAAGAGATAGATGAAAGAGGGATTCGATGGTAGAGCAAATCGGACGAACGGTTTGTAACACGAGACATTAATAAAGTTGGTGGAGCCGCGGAAAGCGGATGGAAATGGAAATTTTCCGATTTTAATATCGGCGAATGCATCGGGACGCGAGAAGAAAGATCAAAAGGTTGACTGTTGATTAATTTGAGCGGCACGCGAGCCACGAGCCCCGAGCCCCGAGCGTCGCGATGCTCGCGTGCGCCGAAGCTACTGCGATCGAGCGAGCGTCGTAACCTCGGTAAATAACCCGTCGTATAATATTACGTACACTGATCAACGATTCGGAAAGGGAGTTTCGCTAACCGGGGCATCGCCCCACCGTCGTGCGAAAATAAACTAATTAGCCTTTGGGGACGTCGAGGCATGCCCCTCGACGCCCCAGCGGATTTCAAGTCGTCGATTTTACAGCTAGCTGCTGTTACGTTCGAACCGTTTGTAAACCAGTGACGCGCAATTTGGGATAGCGATTGCGATCGAAATCCGACCCCTCTCGAGAATCCTACGGAAAGAGAATTTCTTTCGCAGTGGTTGGTCTGGCCGATCCAAGTTTCGGCGCGCGTTGTCGCGATGCCTAATCGCTGCGTTGCCGATCGTCGTTGCCATTGGAACGCGCGGCGAGCGAACAGCCGTGAGTTTGCTCTGTACACTCGAGGCCTGAACTTAAAGGCTTAACGACCTGTTTGCCGTTGCAGCTCGGCAGAAACGAATCTTCGGCGTCCGCCCGAGCTAAACCAGCGAATATTCGAGCGGCCTGCCTCGGAACGGTCGCTGAATTTCTGCTGAAAAATTAATCAACGCGGAACGTAAATCGCCAGTGATAAACACGTGAAAAACCATGCGCTGATGATGGGGTGGGGGGGGGGGGGGTGGAAAGAACGGCAACGGCAACGTTGTTGCCAAACGAATGTAATGAACGGGCAAATACGCGTTTGTTTGCAAGTACCCTACGGCGAGCAAATAACGTTACGCGAAATACGCGGCCCGGTTTCATCCTGTGTCGTCCTTTTATACACACGCGTGAAAAATTTCGCGGAAATTCGCACTGGCGACGCAGAATCGGTGCGCGGAAGAAATCTGGCCGACTCCTGTTAATAAATTTCTTTCTTACAAAATTTACCCGTGGACCGCGCTATCCAGCCGCCCGTGTTTCCATCTCTTCGCCAGCAATTTGGCAACAGAGTTTACGAAAAGTTACGGGCGCCGACTGGAGAGAACGGCGAGACCGGTTTTTCTAAAATAAAACGATCCTGCGAAATATACGCGACGAGTGCCACGGTCAGTCTTGGAAACTCGAGTCTCCGCGAAATCTCCTTCCGCTTCTGGCTATACGTACAAGTATATCAACGCGCGCCTTGCAACGCGTCTCGTGCCGTTTTTCTCCTATTCTGCTTGCACGTTTCTCAAAGAGAATACCTAATACCAAGGTGGCCTTCGCTTTACGCGTCTGTGCGATTCCCGCGATGGAAAAAACGTCGCGCTGTTCAGCAAACCAGCGTCCACGCAACGACAATACGTATACGACGATGCATAAATCAACGAATGTTCGCGTATAGAAACTTGTAAAAAAAATCCACTGTCGAAAAATAGAAAAATTCGTACTCGTGCAAAGATCAGCGGGAAACGAAACGTTTTTCGACTCGTAACCAAGCGTTATAGTCACAGGAATGTAACGAAACGGCGCGCAAACAACCGACGCGAAACCATCGTGACGCAAAAGCATTTCGCGACAGGGAGCGCGGGTCCGACCGTAGCGAAAAAACAGCAGCCAGCCCGCTGTCGTTTCACCCAATGGGGGGTTGTATCGATATATCGAGGCAGCGTCGCTGAAACCTGCTGGTGGCAGAGAGACAACGATAAGGGCCGCCATCTATCGACCGTAACAGCCTCCTTTTGTATTAACGACGCTGTTCCGACTGTAATTGAGAGCCTCTGTACTCCGGCCCAACGTCGCCAGGTTATTAAATCCCGGGATATAAATCAGTTAATATTATCCACGCGCCGCTAGCTCGCACTCTTTTCTTCGCCAGAGAAATGGATTTTCCGCTAAACTTAAATTGCTTAGCGATCGCCGGATGTGAAAGTTTTTTCGAGTCCGTCGATAAAGAGCTTCCGCGTACAGCCGACCCGATCAACGTACCATCGACACGCGACAACTGCCAACGATTTACGACGGTTACGATGGTATTACCTTTTCTCCACGATACTTTTCTTTTTCTTTCTCTTCTTCCGCCGTATTTGAGTTAATCACGATGGTTGGTCGCTTTACGTCATCGTGTACGAGGGACACGCCGAATAAAGTTTGTGGAAAATCATTACTCCACGGATCCTTTTCATCGAGTGTTCCAAGATAGCCGTTAGTGGAATTTTCGACCTCGTTTAAGACCCATCAACGAGCTGAAATCTGCTCGCCAACTTTACTCGGAATTCAATGCTTTTCAATTACAAAGATTTTCCGGTTAACCGTTCCTTAATTAAACATGTAACTATACCGAAACGTTTAAATTACCTTTTGGACCTGGTATACAGGTCAAAGCTACTCCAGTTTACTCTGCTTTTTTCAGATCGTCCCTTTCAATTTCGCTGCGCGGAACGTCGGGAAAGGAACTCGAATACGAACGACTATTTCTTTTCTTGCCCCTCGATATCCGCACTACGCACGCGTTCGTTACGCGTTCGCGACCGTTGCCACGTATGTCTTCTTCCAAATATTCGACGGAAGGATGTAGGAAGCATGTCGGCCTTACACTTTTATGATATGGCGCTTTGTATCGCGAAGCCATCGAAAAGAGTTCCGTCGTCGAGTCCCGCCACGAATATATGGGCGGTGTAAAGCAGACCAGTAAACAGCTACATACCGTTTTATACGAAAGTCCCAAAAATGGTGGCGAAAATTACTTTTTTGCGGATTGGAAATATCAACAATAAATTCTTACTTATTATATAACGCAAACCAGAAGAAAAAGAATAAAAACAAAATAACGCATTTGCAATTCGTACGTCGCTTGATGGGTCAATTAATTGGGCATTTTCGTGACGCCGACCTCAAGAATACTTCATCAACTTCTGGAACAGCAGAAAGACTAAACGGCCTTTTACATGTCATTCGGCGAGATGACACAGAAGGAAGTAAAGATCGTGTGGTATGTTGTAATCGGAAAATCAAAGGTAGAAGAAGAGAATCGATGTACTATTATGCCACTCGTTTGGTTAAACCGGCCCTGCATACACGCAATTGCTTCGAAAAATACCACACCGTGCAAGTATATGAAAGGAGTCATAAACGTAGCAAAAGTAAGTATCTTTTCCTGGATTTTGACAAAAGAATTCTGTTATATTCAAACAAAGTCCTAGTTTTTATTACGCAAATGTTTTTTCGCATAGAATTAACACCAATGAATAAACGGATAACAGAAGAATTAAACGAAGTGGAACTAGTACAGTGCATAAAAGTACTATTGAAATCAAGCGAAAACATGAAAAGATCGAATTCCGTACCCGGATTACCTATAGAAATCATGTCTATAGAAATCATCTAAAGCACAAAAGATAAAAACAAGAAAAAGGATAGTAACACGGGGAACCAATCATCCTACAAAGAATTAGTACATTAAAATAAAAGATCAAACGCAACGGTGAAAAATTACTAGCGTTGCTGGAGAAGAAAAAGAAGAGCAGAATAACAGAGGAACAAAGAGAGTGAATACGAAATTAGAAAAGCTTTCCACAACTTCATAAGAAACTACTGGAAATGTAGAATGGAAAACATATCCAAATAAAAACCCAAAGAACTTTCACCATCGATTAACTGCGTCTTCCGCCCAAAAAACCACAACATAAGTGATATACTCTGACACAACCAGAACGGATACAAATAGGAATTCATGAAAGCCGACATGTACCGTCACACAATTCGACGAAGACAATAATATAATCATTATCGATAACCATGAGATACTAAACATACTAACATAGAGAAATAACATTTATTGTCTGGATGGTTATAAAGTATAAGGAGAAAGCTTAGGATATTGGCAAAGACGACTGAATTCCAACTGAAACATTCAGCATATACCGAATGGGAAAAACGGTCAGAGTCTACTTGGGGGTACGTGACTGCTGGGCCGCATGGGCACGCTCCGCGTTACATAGACGAAACCTTGAGTATCTCCAAATAAAGGGCCTAAAAAGGCTAATTTGGGAAGTCATAAATTAATCGTCTATACTAAGAGCACGCATTGAAACAGTCCACACACAAAATAGCCACATAAGAATATATCAGCATAACTAAGTTGACTGTTACGTCGCGTAACACTCTACCTAGCCGAGGCCACACACCGAAGGCAATATGGCAACCAGATGTCTTCGGATACTCGCAGCGTATCCTCCATAGTTTCAAGGACCTTCCATAAATTTCACAGATTTCCTAGAAAAGGTCCTTCAAACGAAACAAACATCTGGTTCGGAGGAATTTCTAGAGACTATTGTCTACCACGGCGAAAAAGGGAAAGGTAGTATTTGTCACGTACGCTGCAACTTTCCTCCCACTAACCACTTTCTCTCGAGGGCGGTTAAGACCCTGCGTCTAACCAATTGAAAACGAAGCCTATTCCCTCACTCTCCTAACACGAATCGTCACGAACAAATCCGATGGTCCCGTGCGCTAGACACACCCGATCCTTAGCTTTCCTCCGAGACAGCATCGTCTACCAAGAGTACTGATTTTACATCCTTCGAACGGTCAACATCCTTCCACCCGGTATACACACCCGTAGATCAGTCACTCATCTCGTACATACGCATCAGCGTAACTATCCTCGTTATAAGTTGTGGAATAAACGGTGAAATATAACTTACTACTGTGTCATATTCATTCAACCACCTCTGTTATCCTAACCGAAACAGGGGAACGACTACTTCGCGGCGTCGATTCACCGAATCGTAGCGAGAATTTACGCCTCTCGCTGACGCGTTTTCCTCGCGACCGCGTCTCTCCGCGAACGGTCGTAACATTGACAATCCAGATTTAATTCTATCTGACATTTCCACAAATTAAAATAAGTTAGATCTAACCTTCAAAAATGAACAATAAAAAAAATTATCGAATTTGGTAACATTGATTTAAAAGAACCTACCTAACTATATTTACGCACCTTTCACACATCTACTCCTGCAGCATAATATTTAACAATTGCCTAAATGCCAATTATTTCTCCATTCTGGAAAACAAGAAAGGCAGTAGCATTAAAAAAAGAAGGAAAAGCAACAGTGATTCTGTCAGCTATACCGATGAATTAGACTCTTACTCAACATTTATAAAGTATCCGAATCTATGATAAATAACACTATATACATTGAAAATAACCTAATTCCGGGCACCCAATTTGGCTTCAAATTTAAACATTCAACGATACATGCAATTACAAAATTCATCATATATCTCTTGGGCAAGAGACGAGAGTGATTGCGTCGAAGCGGTGTTCATAGATTTAGAGAGGGCATTCAACACATTCTGGCTGAATTTCTTTCCTTAAGCTCGAAAAAGAGAGCTTCCACACCACGTAATAAAAATAATTTGGAAATCACAAATTAATATAAGCGAATTCAAAACAATTCTATTCGGGCCGTACATTTCCAAAATATCAGATGCAAAAAGCAATTCCGCCTACACGATATCTACGATACAATAGCAACATATCCATTCCTCACAAAAAAGTCGTTTGCTATTTAGATATACATTCGGATTTCAAATCGAACAAACACACGAATCTACTGCAAACAACTAAATAATAAAGTAAAAATATTCTGCTGCAAACTTCTAATAAAGCTGATCCTGATGTACGGTTGCCCGATTTGATTTAAACAGAAAAGCCAAATTGGTTCAAATGTAAGTGTCTGAGATCATACTCAATACATATTTAACCATTATATACCATTTATAGGTTTTAGATATTTTTTGTACAGTAATATCGAATAACAAAACTAGTTACTTCAGCAAACGCTCATACCACATTGAGTACACTCGTTCTCGCATTCTTCTCCTGAAGAAAGGAAAAACAATATTGTAGAAAAGTACCACTTTTGTAGCGACTTAAATTCAATCATTAACTGAAATGTTAAAAATGTAAATCCGACACAAAATATTGTATGGCTACGTCATACCGTCGCGTAACGGTACTTTTGCCAAAACCACATTCCAACTGAAATTCTTTCTTTATTAAGAATATATACGTGTAATATGTATTTTCTCGGGCAATAAATGTTATATATATGTCGGGTTCACATTATGACTAGGGTTAGGGGCGTGAAACGAATCTTCATTTGGATTAGACATTTTTGTTATGCAATATTTACTACTGCAAATAGGATTATTACAGCATTTGACAAGTAACCGTGGTAATTAGATACTCGAGAAGCCAATGACAATGATCCTAGGTTCAATAACGAATCCGCGGTCAGCGGGATAACAAAATGCCCTTTTTTTTCAAAGTCCAAGTTCTACTCAACTTGCTTGTCTACGGTACAAGTATTACTAAACTAACTATTTGTTAAAAAGTAGAATATTCACCGAGCGTAAAGACGCTATGTAACTCGCTGATGTGACCTCACGAGAGAATAACTTTCCGTCGTGATGATGCTGCAGAGGAAATCTATGATGGGGTGTGTCGCAGAACATGAGATCATCGGATTCGCGGAGAGATGCCTTCGTCCGGAAAGTGAGGGAAAGTGACGTTGAGAGAAAGTTGCTAGCAGGAAACGTCGTTCGTGAGAAACATAGATTTCCCCTATCTTTTCGTAGTTGGGACAAAGACTGTTTGTCTGTTTGAAGGACCTTAGTTAACTAAATCTTGAGATTTATAACGGGTCCTCAGGCTAGCTGAACATGTACTGTGGAGATGAAGAGGGTCTGCATGTCGTGATCCACGAACAGCAACTGTTGGAATGTTTACTGTCGAGTGCCACTACAACTATTTTTTTTTTTTTGTTGAGGTTATTTGATGTATAAACAGAGAAAGTCGTGGATAAATTGTAAGGTAGATAATATATTTTCATACAGAAGTGTAATTATAAGTAAGAATACAATTTGAACTGGTCCAAATCCGCACGCTAGCAGTGTTACCCTATAACTGAAAACCCCGAAGCCAACGTCGCCTGTCTACTGTTTAAGGTCTGCCTAATTTATCGCGATGTAAATTGTAGCGCAAATAGCGATAAAAATAATGAAGCAATAACATTCGCAGATGACCTACTAATATGCGCGAGAGACAATAAAGCTTTAAAATCCAAAAGCCATCTACAACAAATATTGGACATAATGTATGGCTATTTATGGACAGTAGAAATTAATATAAACAAGTAAAAGAATTTTATTCTAGCTGTACATCTCCGAAATATCAGGGACAAACTACGATGTACGCAGCTATGTCAAGAAATTTCGTTTATACGACAGCAACAATAACAACCAACCATTGTTTCCTGCAATGGAAACACGAATTGAAGCCTAAATTGAAAAACACGATTTCAAACTACTTGCCCAGGCTGTTGTTTTAGAATCATCTCGTTATCAGTCCAACAATTGCAGAACAATCACTGAGTAGACGTAAATGAAATTGATAAATAACGAATTCTTTGCAATAATAATACTTAATGAACAAAATGGAGACATTTTGCAAATGGGTCCAGTCAATGGACTACTCTTAAAAGATGCAAAAGGTTTCATCTCGATAGCTCGATCCAATCCAGAATAACTGATGAATTTGTATACATAAAAATTGGCTTTTTGTAAAAAAAAAAAAATAGTTTACAAAAAAGAAATGGAAAAATATTTTATATCTGAACCAACGGAAAATTATGTCTTACAAGGAGCAAAAAGTGTCATTCCGATTGATCAAGCCGTTTCCGAAAAATCGGTAAACATAACAAAAAGATAAATATACATGTCGAATTGAGACATTTTCCACCTTTTCCAATGTCGATGTCATGAAATGTAAACCTTTTTTCGCATTTCTAGCAACAACTTCTAAGTCAGTACTGTGTACTAAAATAGCACCTAATATATTTGATAATATAATTGATTAGTTTCAATTCCATTCTTTTTAAACAAAAAATGCTATTGGTTATTTCCAATTACTGAGTAAATCGCTTGTCATGAAAAACTGCGCACTACTTGTTTTCCTGCAAAATTCGAAATCCTCAAAACCTTCAATAATTTGTTCATTTCAGTGGAAACTAAAATATCTCTTTATTGACATTTTTTCGTATAGAAGAACACAGTTCCCGTCAAAATCATTTTTTCGCTACTTTAATTCTTAATGAATCAAACAAATTTCGACATGTACCTAACCAAGTATTAATTACACCGAATCAATGAATGATTATGCCAGGACTTGAAATATTAAACTTGCGAGTATCACGAATTTCTACTCAGAGAAGGTGAAACGTAATATGGCGTTAGAAAAACACTATTCGTCTGCCAGGAAGAGATAACTGCATCGGTATAAACATTAAACTGAAACCACAGATTCTACACGCGTTTGCCTTTTTCAGGCATACATCACTAATGTTACCTGAAGATAAATTCTCGCCTACGCTTTCTAATGCTTTACGCTTCACTCACTCTCTCGTTGTCATTACTTGAATACAAACACAGAATAGTATTCTTCCCTAATCTTCCAGAAGAACAAAAATGATTTTTAATAGCGATACGTTACAATTTATAATCGTACGTCTATTACAACCTGTTGTTTTTATTTTAAAACAAACAGAAATACATACCTTATCCAAACATCAACGATATTTTATCAACAAGTGACGGTTATTATATCAACTGAAATTTTGTGGTATATTTACTTAACACGCAAAATAACAAGTCATCTGGTGGCACCAATTGATATCTACTTTTATTTTATGCATTTCATAGTAAAAGATCATTCGCATTTATATATTAACCCAAATATAATATAATCTTAAACCTAAATTTACTAATTGTGGATATTTATTGACAGATGGTAATTTAAAAATTCATATCCATACTCCTTCCTATTTTGCACATTTTTTTGTTTTGAGAGGAGAGGAGAATGCAGTTACGCATAACTAGGTACGTTAGCGCGCGCCTGGATTATGCGGGACTTGGCAAGATGATAGCACCTCTACCCACCAAAAAACCCCTCCTCTGTCTCTCTCCTCTGTCGGTACAAGAACCAACCCTGGAACCACCTCTCGGCATTACTTCAGGGTTGGTCTTCTTACTGAGTGTACCTCTCATCTTATTATGATCTTCTTCTAGTTAATCCTCTCCTTCTTCTCTCCATGTTCCTCTCCTTATCTTGTCTATCTGATTGAGCTATCATTTTCTTTCGGCAAAGCCCTTGGAATCTAGCCCAGTTCTCCTCGCTATTGACGACCACGTCGATTACGTTATTGGTTGCCAGTATTTCGCCTACGTAATTATCCAACAATGTACTTCCATTGTCCCATCTGGGGCAATTGAACAACGCATGCTCTGCATCTTCACCTTCGACATCACAATCCCAGCATCTTGGGTGTGTCTCTTTCCTAATCGTTCTCTATTAAAAATGCAGGCGTCGTCAATCAGCTTTCTGGTCCAATTATCTTCTCTGCAATAGAGCTACTCTTCCCTTCATCTTTTATTCGATCACTATCGACATCTTCGGAATGTTATTGTTTTTCCGTATTGCTAGGGCTTTGACACATATCGGTGTGGCATAAAGCACCACCGACTCCCGCACTCCGTAATAGTTTCCTAACTGAGTCGGTGGGCCCATTGACGTTCGGCAACGATGTCCTTGTCACAGACGAAATTCGAGCAACTGTATATAACAAACCGAAATTCCGAACGCTTTATCGCGTGTGACCGTCCGGTCAGCACCCGTTCTCAGCCGCCTGAGTGGCATTCGATCACTTCAGCCGTTCTCCGAATTTTACACTAAGTATAAACAAAACCTTCTCCCACTCCAACGATTGGAAGAATATAAATGCTCCCTTCAAAATCATTCAGTCAGTCTAATAAAAAAATTCTTAACTAATCCAAGTATCGAAAGTGTATCATCGCGAACCGAAAAAATTGTATAAATTGAGTAAAAAATAAAAAGAACTTAATCTCCTTTTCGGAAATTAACAAGTTCCTTATTTTTACCTTAATTTTACACGACATTTTTGGCGATCCGTGCCAGGATCTATTCACTTCAGTGCAAACGAAATTACGATTTCGGCGTACGCGCATCATTGAAGATCGAAGGATCAACGGACCCAGTGCGAATCTTTGCTACTACGAAGGCCTGCAGCAACTTTCAACGTTCCACTACGATGAAACTAGACGAGAGGACTACGGTCAGCGCAGAGCAACCCTACGAATAAGATTCGGAATCTAGAACCAACCAGAGAGGAAACATCCCTGAGACTCCTCAACGGTCATAGCTACTACGGTAAGCTGAAAATCTGGATTCATTTTCACGATACCGTGTGAGAAAACCCAGTTTCTCAAGCGCTTCGAGTCCAAATAGCAACAGTAGTTCAGACTCAATAAGCTCAATTAGAATCATGCCCACATCACGAAAAGACAAAGTCGAAACTATTGAAACCGTTTCTACAAACGGAGGTACGGACAATTCGATTCGTGCCATACTCGACGTGATACAAAAACAAATTGAAATTCTTGCGCAACGTGTAGAAGAGACACAACGGACGGCCGACAGTGAAAATAAGAAGCGTGCAGCGGAAATAGAACTATTAGGCAAAAATATCTCTAAAATAAAAATAGGACGCGACGCTACTACAGAACTAGGCTCCCTTATTACTATGGACGAATCTGTTGCCGCGAGAGATAGAACTTCCCCACCATGCGTTCCAATTCGAACAGAAGAAGGCAACCATCCCTCTTACGAAGACCGTCCACCGCAATTCGCCTCTCCGAGCTTACGGACCAAAGACGCGATAGTATGTATTCCGCAATTAAACGGTGAAGACAATATCGGAGTCGAAGAATTCATACGCGAAGTACGCGAATTACGAGCCATGTGTAGCGAACCCACGCTATTATTAAAAACGATCAAAATCGGGAAAATCGCGGGTAAAGCCGCAATGGCCATCTGCAATATACCGATATACGAATACGGACACCTGTACGATGCCCTAAGACGAAACGTAGCCACCCAAGACTCTGTTAGAGAACATCAAGACCAGCTACGCGAAACGAGACAGCGTCACGACGAAAGTGTGCAAAGTTATATCATCAGGTTCCGCAGAGCACTCAATAAGTTACAATACAGTATAACGAACGAATACCGTGACGAAATTACTAGACGAGCTATGAACGACAGGATTTTAAAAGACTCCGTGATCGATTTTATCCGAGGCCTGAAAGGCGAAATAGGACAATTACTACTCGCCAATCCACCATACAATATCCTTGAAGCCGAAAAGAAAGCCACCGACATCGAGCGATTCTTCGGGGAAGATCGAAATCGACGACCAAAACCAATAGAACGATTACGACTCCCTGAGCAGCAACGACTAACAACCAATAATCCTAATCCGATCACTAAAAAACCAACTCCAACACCCAATCCAATGCCAAGAAGCTTCCGACAAACCGAACAAATACCACTTGCCCAAAGGACACAATTAAAATGCTTCAAATGCAACCAGATCGGACATGTCTCCAGTCAATGTAAAAATTTTCGAACACCCAGCCAATTTCCGAGACCACCAGCAGTCCACAATCTCGAGACACACAAGGAAGAAATAGAGAAACCAACAGACCAGACCTACGAATTAACGCCACAACGGGAAGACTACCCACAGTACTTTTACGATCCGACGGACAGCGACATAAATTCCTCATTGACAGCGGAGCAGGAATTAATATACTCAAGCGAAGATGCGTATTACGACCAAGAATAACAAAAGAACGGAAATTCTCGATGGGACACTCTAAATTTGAAACCAACGAACACGCTTTGATAAAACTATTTGGCAAAACTCTAGAATTTTTTGTGGTAGAAGACAACTTTCCAATTATAGAAGACGGCATATTCGGTTTGCCAGCCCTATCTAAATTCAAATTTGAACTCTCGAATCATTATTGCAACAGGAAAACGACGTACCTCCAAAACAAGCAGTGTCAAAAACAGTCTACCTGGAAGGAAAACCGACAACGATATGCTTTATCAATTGTGGTGAGTGCCCAGCCAAAATGACTAATTTTATCGAAAATTCAAATACGTACGATCAAGTCTCCACGTTTAAAGATATAGTTAGACTTTCGCATATAGAGAAAACCCTCCGTGAACCAATCGAAAAGATATTGCTGTTCTACCTCGACGTATTCAATCTAGAGACCGACTTATTACCATGCACTAACCTTGCTAAACACACAATAACGTTAAAAGAAAATAAAATCATTAACACAAAATCTTACCGACCGCCTGAATGCCATAAAGAAGAAATCAAACGACAAATGGACGAAATGCTACAAAAGAACATTATAGAACCATCTGATTCTCCTTACAATTTACCAGTCTGGGTAGTACCAAAAAAGGCAGACGCCTCAGGGAAACAGAAATGGCGAATTGCAATAGACTTCAGAAAAATAAACGAACTAACTGACCAGGACGCATATCCATTACCTGACATAGACGACATACTATCCCAACTAGGCAACGCAAAATTCTTCTCAGCCCTCGATTTATCCTCCGGATTCCACCAAATCCCAATGGACATAGACTCTAAAAAGTACGCAGCATTCTCCACACCACAAGGACACTATCATTACAATAGGATGCCATTCGGTTTAAAGAATACACCTGCAACATTTCAACGCATGATGGATACCGCGCTAAGAGGACTCATAAATAAACATTGCTTCGTATATTTAAACGACATTATAATATTCGGACAGTCGATTGAAGAGCACAATAGCAACCTCGCGATAGTATTGCAACGCCTACGCGAACTCGGACTCAAAATACAGCCGGACAAATGCGAATTTCTCAAACCAGAATTAGAATATCTTGGACATATAGTAACCGCCGAAGGTGTAAAGCCAAATCCCAAAAAATTAGAAGCCGTTAGCAATTTCAAACAGCCACGTAATCCCACAGACATCAAATCGTTCTTAGGACTAGCAGGTTATTACCGTAAGTTCATAAGAAACTTTTCTAAGATCGCGAAACCATTGACCGAACTTACAAGAAAGGAGACATCATTTCATTGGACAGATAAAACCCAGGAAGCATTCCAGACATTAAAAGACAAACTCTGTTCATCACCCGTACTAAAATTCCCAGACTTTGCGAAACCATTCACATTAACGACTGACGCCAGTAACGAAGGTATAGGTGCAATCTTATCACAGGACGGACATACATGTTGTTATATCTCGCGAACTCTAAACCCACCGGAACGAAATTATTCCACTACAGAAAAAGAACTTTTAGTAATAGTATGGGCCGTGAAACGCCTCCGACAATATCTGTTAGGACAGAAATTCCTCATCCGAACCGATCACCAAGCACTAAAATGGTTACAGAATTGCAAAGACCCCTCATCACGCTTGACGAGATGGCGACTAAAACTAGAAGAATACGAATACGACATAGAATACACGAAAGGAAAAGATAATACTGCAGCCGACGCACTATCTAGAATACATGTTCTGACCAGACGACTCGAAAATTTGAACATAGAACTCGATAAAAAATATCACGATTGGGAAAAATCTACCGACGCGTTACCCAAAATTCTCAAAATGACTCCGAACCGTAAATCTTTCTATCAATTATCCAAAACAGAGCTAGGAAATTACGACAGAATCGAATGGTTAACTAAATTAAACGAAATTATTCATATAAACGAAAAGATAGGTATAGGCGACGACAGTTTCACAGAGACCGAAAAGAACGCGATCAAACAAATTTTATTATTCCTGAACGACACTGTAAAAGAATTAAATTTTGCATGGGAACCAATTCAAACATATAGCGACGAAGAAATAGACGAATTATTGAAAGAAAATCACGATTTAGTAGGACACCCCGATATACAAAAGACATACGACCGCATTCGTGAACGGCACAGAGTACCAGATTTGATGAAACGCATACAACAACATATAGAATCATGCGACACCTGCCAAACATCTAAAACTACACGTATCAGACCGCGCGAAGAACCTTGTATCACCGACACACCCCTCGAACCAAACGATAAAATTGCTATGGACTTATTAGGCCCACTGAAAAAGACGAAAAAAGGCAATCAGTACATTCTATCCATACATGACGAATTGACAAAATACTTAATACTCGTACCACTAAAAACTCAGCAAACGGAAACAATTTGGAACGCACTCTTGAATCATTACATTTACATCTTTTCCGCTCCAAAAAAGATATTAACTGACCGCGGACAGAATTTTATATCTAGTTTAATGCAACAGTACGAAGACGCGTTCAAAATCAAACATATCAAAACGACATCCTTCCACCCACAAAATAACGGATCGTTAGAACGGACACACGCAGTAATAACAGACATGTTAAAATCGATGCAGCGAAATTCGGATGAAGAATGGGACGATCAACTTAACTTTGTATGCCTTGCATATAACACAATGATACACGACTCTACTGGTTACACGCCATTCGAACTCACATTCGGACACCAAGCCAATCTTCCCTCCACAATATCCAAGAATCCCCAACGCACATACGCAGACGAAGTCACGTTCCGCAAAAAGGAATGGGACTCTAGACTCCGACACGCTCGCGAAACATTGATCAAAAGTAAACAGCGATATCAGCGCGATCAAAAACGTAAAATTATAAAACCTCAATCAGTTTTCAAAGAAGGAGACTCCGTTTTAATACATAACGATCATAAAAGGCATAAACTTGATGTGGAATGGTTAGGACCGTACACGATTGATAAGGTATGTACTCCATACTATCTGATTCAAGACAAAAAGATACACGGTAATCGTTTAAAACCTTACTTTCCAGGTCGACGCTCCTCTTTGCCGGAATAGTATCCGCGCAAATAAATATTACACCATTAGAAGGAAACTCTGTATTCGTAGAAAACATAGGAAAAGGATATTTATACAGCGACACTGCCAATGTAATAGTAGGATTAGACACTAGCGACATATACGAACAGATAAGCGCAATAGAATCATATAAATTAACAATAGACTCACGTGCAATCAGCAAACAATACGTCGAAGAGTTAGGCGGATTACAAAATCGCATCAATAACCTAAAACAACTCGCAAAACACTTGAAAGCGTTAACACATACCCGGAGCACACGAGGTCTGCTTAACATCATAGGTTCCGTATCGAAAAGTCTGTTCGGGACTCTCGACGATGATGATCTTACGCTCATAAACAAAAATATGGACAAACTATTCGATGATAATAATAAAATCAAGACCATAATAGCTAATTAAACAGCACTTATTAGAAAAATTGTAAACTCAGAAAACCTAAACCACTTAGAGAGATCATATAGTGATATATTAAAATTACAACAGCAGGCAAATATCGATAGATCTATGCTTAAGATAATCATGAAAGTCGGCACCGCGATGCAAACTTTACACTTCCAATTAGATGAAATAGTTAACGTCATGATATTAGGCAAACAAGGAATAATTAGTCCACAAATACTTGACCCCAATGAATTCATAGAAAATTACGCCAAGGCAATAGGTAGCCAGATGTACAACACCGCGATTTCTGCCAAAACCGAACATTTTCAATTCATACTCGACATCGGTGATCTTAAAATCTTCACAATAGATGACAAAATATTTTTCAAAATCATAGTACCTTTAGTCTCTAACACAGAATGGAACATATTACAAGTATATCCTATGCCGAGTAAAAGAAATGGAGTATTTTTGGCTCCAGTAGTCGAACATCAGATGTATTTAACTTCAGGTCTTTCATTTATAAACGCTGATATCGAGTATTTCAACAAACTTTGTAAGAATCGAGCCGGAACCACTATATGCAAACAAACACTACCAATCCATGAGAGAAATTCAAGAACCGATTGTCGCAGCGAAATAATAAATTTCAAACCACACATTGAACATTGTCAAATAACTGTACTTAAGATTGAAGACATTAGCTTTATACCGCTCAAAACTAGCAACTGTTACATTGCGATACCAGCAAATCCGATAGAAATAGACACAATTTGCCAAACGAAACATACCTTACAAAAACTTGACAAGCCTTCCATCATAAGAGCTAACACTTCTTGCGATTTATTGTACAAAGACGAACACATGCGTATAGGCGAAACAAAAAACGAAGTCATATACGAAATCAAAACAAAAACCCTAGCGCTCAAAACAAACGATAGTTTCACTCATCTATTAGATAAACTCCAGCGAGCACCGAAAATAATAGATAATTTACAAGGCTATAAAACAACGATCGATAAAATAGGCGACGAGATAGAAACTCTTAATTTCGAACACAGAATTAAAAATATACAGTATTGGGGACTAACCACGCTCCAGATATTAGGGTACATAGCATTAGGCATACTAGGTATATATGGATTAAACAAAATAGGGGTATTCAAATGCATCAGGAAATGTATACCGAACAAATAATGTATCAATTTATTTTGCTGCCGAAATGAAACTGTAATCAACAGCCACAATGCGACAGCCCCACCAGTACCACTCACCCTGGGCTCAACACCCAACATCTATATTCCAACCAACACATACCACTCAGATGAAGAGGAGGAATCAGCTGTAATTTTCAAGCCACGTCAAGTCCGATTCCACAAAAGTCTTCTGAAGAAAACTTGAGGGATCAAGTTCAATCTAAGAAGGGGGGAATGTCACAGACGAAATTCGAGCAACTGTATATAACAAACCGAAATTCCGAACGCTTTATCGCGTGTGACCGTCCGGTCAGCACCCGTTCTCAGCCGCCTGAGTGGCATTCGATCACTTCAGCCGTTCTCCGAATTTTACACTAAGTATAAACAAAACCTTCTCCCACTCCAACGATTGGAAGAATATAAATGCTCCCTTCAAAATCATTCAGTCAGTCTAATAAAAAAATTCTTAACTAATCCAAGTATCGAAAGTGTATCATCGCGAACCGAAAAAATTGTATAAATTGAGTAAAAAATAAAAAGAACAATCTCCTTTTCGGAAATTAACAAGTTCCTTATTTTTACCTTAATTTTACACGACATCCTAATCGCTCCTATTAGGGTATCAACCATGACACACACCTTTCCTAGATGTAATGAGAATTTTCTATTATTGTCCTATTGCACCCCAAGATACCTAACCTTCTATTTAGTCATCAACAGGTACTTGCCCATATTGACGTCCTTGACCTTGTGATACGATTTCCGGTAAGTAGAATCACCTCCGTCTTGTCTTGAGCTAATTTCAATCCAGTTTCGGTACACCACCGATTCTTCTGCTACTTCAATATCGGGCCTACCACCAATCGTGGGACTCCTCTGAATTTTCCTACTAGGCTTAAAGGGATCACCTTCCTCGTCTCCCCTAGTCTTCGGTGCAACCGATATGGTGACGTTGTCACTTATTCTGATGTCCGACACTATCCTTGGGTTTTCAATACTAACCGCCAACCTCTTGCTATTCGCCTTTGCGCCAGTCGCTGTTACTGTACAAGGGGGTGCCTGGGGTTCCACCTCCTAGCCAAAACCGTTCGAATGTATCCAATCATAACCGAAAGAACTCGCCAAGTCGTCAACAAAAAGCCAGTATAATAGAAATAAAAAATATATAACGAATAAATAAATAAATAAGTATCTAAGAGCAAAACATAGTTATATCCTCATAATTAAATATTATCTTAGAAATTTCTACACAGCTACAATAAACTAAATCTATCAAGCTAAATTTATATAACGCTAAAATAAACTAAATATATCAAGCTAACGCCTGCGCTTCAATAAGAGGCCTGATGATACATACGCAGATCACCGCATGTATAAATAGATAATATAGTAATAAATAAATAAACAACCAGCTAACTAAATAAATAAATAAATGAATAATAACTAAATAACTAAATAATAAATAAACCAACATAACTAATAATAAATATTAATAATAAATAAGTAAATAAATAAATAATATCAAAACAAATAATACATAAATAATCAACCAATAGTTAAATAAATAAATAAATAAATAAACGAGTAAAGTAAATAAATAATATAAATAAGAAACGCATATACCTGCATTCCCCAACCCACACGACGCCGCGTAACTCAAATAAAGCCTCCACGTACGCAGCACCCGTCATACTTATTTATTCTTATTTATTCACCAAGGAAGTTTGACTCGAGTGGCGAAATAAATAAAATAAATAAAATAAACGATATATAACTAGAACTCTGGTCGACCCGACTTTATTTCTTCGTAATAGGAACTTAAGTCGAGCCGGCCGTACATACCCTAGTGTGCTGCCCGTAAGGTGGCGACGCCACACATCGACGCGACAAACCACCTCGCCTGCGCATCGTTCGGCACCACGCGTACGTCCTGCCACTACCATTACAATAATGGCGTCAAATCTATCCACGTGCGCGTCTCGATATTAAAGAAAATCGCGTATTTCTTGTATCTCACGTTGTCGCGCAATGCGAGTGCTACATCACATCCAGTAATACTCAATAACAATTCTTACCCGCTAGTATAAACTCTACGGCGAATACAATCCTCTCCACGCCACGCAGGTGCTCGCCGAGCCCCTGTTTGCCAGCAGGAGCCCGAGACCCGCTGCCCAATCGGTAAGCGTCCGTCCCCGAGAGTTGGTCCTGGGATTTTCCCATTGCATAGAGTGGGCATTGAAGTCCCAGAGGACGAGTACCTTGCGGGGGAGGCATCTCCCGACGCACTCGCCGACCCGTTCCAGGAAGCCCCTGTACGCAGCCAGGTCGATGTTGGGGGAGTCGTATACCGCTACCACCATTACTCCACTCCCGTATGGTCTGGAAGAGCAGATCTTGCGCCCTTCTCGACCTACAGAGATTGCATTGGAGGAGGCGCTTGAACTACTCGGTCACCTCTATGGCCTCCTCCCGACCATCTGCCGCTGCTGCTTTGGCGGTTCTCCCTGGTGTCCTTTCCGCAGCTGCTGGCTCGCGGATTGATCTCCTCCTCTTGACTTTCGGGGGGGGGGGGACATTCCGCACCGCCCATCCTGTGATTGGCGGGCGTCCCGAGCGACTCGCACAGGGAGCACTTGGGAGCAGAGGCGGGACAGCCTCTGGCGCGGTGTCCGCTTCCGCCGCACCTGTAACACAGGTGCCCTCGATCCTTGCTGGACACGCATGTTGCGCGTACGTGCCCCACCTCCAGCACCTGAAGCACTGCAGGGGCCGCTTCGGGATGGCTCGAATCCTCGCGGTTGACCAGCCCAGGGCTATTTTCCCTGCCTGGGATACTTTCCGGGCTCCTGCCACCGGGCACTTGATCCAGGCAGACCCTAGGCCACCTCTGCCGCCGTTCTCGCCGACCTGAACCTCCGCGCAGCCGCATCCTGCCGCCGAGGCCAGTGCTTTCCGCAGCTCCTCCTTCTTGACCGAGATGTCTATCCCGGTATCTCGAAGCTCCGCCATCCAGGTAGGCGTGGCGACTCTCACCGCAGTTGCGTCTAGCGCCTCGGCCAGACGCGTCGCCAGCAGCGTCGCCAGCAGCGTCGCCTTTTCCCTGTTCCTGTCTCCAGGGAATCTGATGATGATGGCGCCCGTCATCGCCTTCTTCATCCCCACCTGCTCCACGCCGAGCTCCGAGAGCGGGACCTCCGGCTGCCTCGAGGACGTCGGCGTACGACATCCATGCTCCCTCGTTCAGCGTCAGAGTCACCGCGGATGTTCGCGGTGCGCGAGGGAGCGTGACCGCCTTGGGTGCCTGCGACGGTCCTCTGCTTGTTGCGGCGGCGCTCGCTTTCGCCGCGCCTGTCGTCCTGGGCTGGGATTGCTGCTGGCGTATCCTCGTCGGCGGTGCCACGTTCGCCCCTTTCCTCGCTGTCTCTCCTCCAACGGCGACGGCTGTCTTCCTCTGATTTTTGTTCTTCCGTCTCTTCTTCCTCGCCTCTACCACTCTCCACTCCCCACCCTCCTGCTCCCTCGGGAGTGTAACGTCAATTCACATCAGAGACCAGGCCACACACCACGGATAGGATGGCACCCAGATGTCTGCATATCCTCCCTCAATAGTCTTAGAGTAATGTTGTCTCATCGAAATTTGTTACTTTTCATCCAAACTCTAAGGTAAATATATTAAATTAATATACACAATGTATCCGGTTGATCTCAGACCACACATATATTTCGAAATTTATTTTTTATTTATGCCAAATTTAAATATATATTATTCGTTTTATATGATTAACAAACCATTCCTTATTCAAGTCAACTATATAATATTTTCTCTATTGTTGTGCATCTTAACTCTTATCATTCTAGTTGAAATTATAAATATTCGATTCAATTGCATTTTGTTCATAATCGAAGTGCCCCAGGATCAATGGATATTCGACGTGGAGACCGAATACTAGTTTTCTTGCCATTATTTCACGGTTATGCGTTCGGAATGATGAATACGGCAATAAGTTGCGGTGCAGCTGTGTACATAATGGGAAATTTCGAGTTAGAAACGTTACTCAGTTCCGTAGAAAAATACAGAATTACGCATATACCATTGGTCCCTCCAGTTTTAGTTGGTCTTGCGAAGCATCCAATGGTGCCAAATTACGATTTCAGCAGCGTGAGAGAGATCGTTTCCGGTGCGGCACCGCTTCCGCCGGATGTAAGTTTTTCGTCCAAACTACCCAACGTAATACGTTATAACGTTATTCTATAAAACGTAATACGTTATAACGTTATACCATATAACGTAATACGTTATAACGTCATACCATAAAACATAATACGTTATTACGTTATTCTATCTAACGTAATACGTCATAAAGTTATGCTATATAACGTAATACGTTATTACGTTATACTATATAACGTAATACGTTATAGCTTTATACTATAAAACGTAATACGTTATAAAGTTATACTATATAACGTAATACGTTATAATGCTACACTACCTAACGTAATTCGTTATAACGTTATACTATATAACGGAATACGTTATAACGTTATACTATATAACGTAATACGTCATTACGTTATTCTATATACCGTAATACGTTATAACGTTATACTACCTAACGTAACACGTTATAACGTTATACTATATAACGGAATACGTTATCACGTTATACTATATAACGTAATACGTTATAACGTTATACCATATATCGTAATACGTTATAACGTTATTCTGTGGAACGTCATACGTTATAACGTTACACTATATAATGTAATCCGGTATTCTCTTAGACGTAATGAGTTATAAAGTTATACCATATGTCGTAATACGTTATAACGTTATTCTGTGGAACGTCATACGATATAACGTTACACTATATAATGTAATACGGTATAACGTTATACTATATAACGTTAAACCGTTATAACGTTATTCTATAACACGTAATACGTTACAACGTTATACCATATAACGCAATACGTTACAACGTTATACCATATAAATTAATACGTCATAACGTTATACTATATAACGTAATACGTTATAACGTTATACCATATAATGTAATACGTTATAACGTTATTCTATAAAATACAATACGTTATAACGTTATACCATATGACGTAATACGTTATAACGTTATTCTAAGTAACGTCATACGTTATAAAGTTATACTATATAAAGTAATACATTATAACGTTATGCTATATAACGTAGTACGGTATAACGTTATACTGTATAACGTAATACGTTACAACTTTACACTATAAAACGTAATATGTTATAACGTTATTCCATATAACGTTATACTATATAATGTAATACGTTATACCTTTAAACTTTAAAACGTAATACGTTATAACGTTATACCATATAACGTAATACGTTATAACGTTATAGTATATAACGTAATGGGTTATAACTTTACACTATAAAACGTAATATGTTATAACGTTATACCATATAACGTTATACTATATAACGTAATACGTTATAACGTTATGCCATATAACGTAGTACGTTATAGCGTTATTCTATGTAACGTCATACGTTATAACGTCACGCTATATAATGTAATACGCTAGTACGTTATACTATATAACGTAATACGTTATAACGTTATACTATGTAACGCCATACGTTATAACGTTACACTATATAATGTAATACGTTATAACGTTATATCATATAACGTAATACGTTATAACTTTATACTATAAAACGTAATACGTTATAAAGTTTTACTATATAACGTAATACGTTATAACTTTATACTATAAAACGTAATACGTCATAAAGTTAAAGCATATAACGTTGTAGTATATTACGTAATACGTTATAACGTTATACTATACAATGTAAAAAGTTAGAACGTTATTCTATGTAACGTCATCCGTTATAACGTTACACTATATAACGTAATACGGTATAACGTTATACCATATAACGTAATATGTTATAACGTTATACTATAAAACGCAATACGTTATAACGTTATACCATATAACGTAATACGTTATAACGTTATTCTATGTAACGTCATCCGTTATAACGTTACACTATATAACGTAATACGGTATAACGTTATACCATATAACGTAATACGTTATAACGTTATACTATATAACTTAATACGTTATAACGTTATACCATGTAACGTAATACCTTATAACGTTATTCTATGTAACGTCATCCGTTATAACGTTACACTATATAACGTAATACGGTATAACGTTATACCATATAACGTAATACGTTATAACTTTATACTATAAAACGTAATACGTTATAAAGTTTTACTATATAACGTAATACGTTATAACTTTATACTATAAAACGTAATACGTCATAAAGTTAAAGCATATAACGTTATAGTATATTACGTAATACGTTATAACGTTATACTATACAATGTAAAACGTTAGAACGTTATTCTATGTAACGTCATCCGTTATAACGTTACACTATATAACGTAATACGGTATAACGTTTTACTATATAACGTAATACGTTATAACGTTATACCATGTAACGTAATACGTTATAACGTTATTCTATGTAACGTCATACGTTATAACGTTATACTATGTAACGCCATACGTTATAACGTTACACTATATAATGTAATACGTTATAACGTTATATCATATAACGTAATACGTTATAACTTTATACTATAAAACGTAATACGTTATAAAGTTTTACTATATAACGTAATACGTTATAACTTTATACTATAAAACGTAATACGTCATAAAGTTAAAGCATATAACGTTGTAGTATATTACGTAATACGTTATAACGTTATACTATACAATGTAAAAAGTTAGAACGTTATTCTATGTAACGTCATCCGTTATAACGTTACACTATATAACGTAATACGGTATAACGTTATACCATATAACGTAATATGTTATAACGTTATACTATAAAACGCAATACGTTATAACGTTATACCATATAACGTAATACGTTATAACGTTATTCTATGTAACGTCATCCGTTATAACGTTACACTATATAACGTAATACGGTATAACGTTATACCATATAACGTAATACGTTATAACGTTATACTATATAACTTAATACGTTATAACGTTATACCATGTAACGTAATACCTTATAACGTTATTCTATGTAACGTCATCCGTTATAACGTTACACTATATAACGTAATACGGTATAACGTTATACCATATAACGTAATACGTTATAACTTTATACTATAAAACGTAATACGTTATAAAGTTTTACTATATAACGTAATACGTTATAACTTTATACTATAAAACGTAATACGTCATAAAGTTAAAGCATATAACGTTATAGTATATTACGTAATACGTTATAACGTTATACTATACAATGTAAAACGTTAGAACGTTATTCTATGTAACGTCATCCGTTATAACGTTACACTATATAACGTAATACGGTATAACGTTTTACTATATAACGTAATACGTTATAACGTTATACCATGTAACGTAATACGTTATAACGTTATTCTATGTAACGTCATACGTTATAACGTTACAGTATATAACGTAATACGGTATAATGTTATACCATATAACGTAATACGTTATAACGTTATACCATATAACGTAATACGTTATTACGTTATTCTATATATCGTAATACGTCGTAACGTTATTCTGCTGAACGTCATGTGTTATAACGTTACTCTATATAATGTAAATCGTTATAACGTTATACTATATAACGTAATACGTTATTACGTTATTCTATCTAACGTAATACGTTATAAAATTATACTTGTCGGAGATAAGATGACACCGGTGCCTTCCCTCTGAAACCTCGGGAAAATCCATAGAAACATTGTAATTAAAATCTACAGTTGTAACTAAACGATTTGCCGTCATTCTAACCAATTGTATTTGTTTAAGTCTTGTGACAATGAGCTTGGGCTCAATTCGACAATTAGTCGGCGAACGTGGCCGCGGTCAACGGGACGAACTCTCCATTTAACAAAGGCATTGAGTAATCCTATAGCTCTCCTTAAAAGAAAGATTCGTAGCGGCACTTGGCAGTAAACATTCCAACGGTTTCTGTCCCGTAGCTTGCCACACGCAGATCCTATTCTCCGGGCAGGATGTTTACCAGATGTCGACGCGTCTCCACAGTACGTGATCGGCTAGCCCGAGGACCGTCATAAACACTAATATCTAGTTACCTAAAATTCTTCAACAGATACACAGTCTTTGTCCCAGTTACGGGAAGACAGGAGAGACCTATTTTTCCACGAACGACGTCTCCCACTAGCAACCCTCCCTCAAG
Source organism: Bombus huntii (assembly GCF_024542735.1). Classification (NCBI taxonomy): domain Eukaryota; kingdom Metazoa; phylum Arthropoda; class Insecta; order Hymenoptera; family Apidae; genus Bombus; species Bombus huntii. The sequence goes on along the minus strand of NW_026099316.1, from coordinate 1,753,568 downwards.
GGCAGCTAGCATCCTTTTCTAACTACCGATATGGAGATTGGCCAATTAGCAGCAATGTCAATTTCTCTTACATTCCGAACGTAGGATGTCCCCGACGAATCCGATGATCTCGTGTCCTTAGACACACCCCGTCTTTGTTTTCCTATGGGGTATCACCGGGGCGGGAAGTCATTCTCTCTTGCGGTCTCATCGACAAAAAGGATTAACTCCTTACGGTCAGCGAATATTAACGCAGAATCCGACTTAGATTTTTGCGAGTGCGTACGACTACCGTCCCGTTGTCCGCGGATTCGTTATTGAACCTAGGATCATTGTCATTAGTCTCTCGAGTATCTAATTACCACGGTTACATGTCCGGTTCTATGGTAATCACATTTGCACCAGTCAATGTCTTCTCTATTGCATAACGACAATGTGTAATCCAAATGAAGATTCGTGTCACGCTCCTAACTGTAATTCTAATGTAAACCCGAAATTTAATCGGGTTAAAATTAGAATTTAAGGAGCGTAACGATTGTTTGTTCGACCAATCGCGGGGAGACGTAGTCGCTAGGAGAGACGTCAACGGGAGTCGTAAATTCCCGTTACGATTATAACAATCGACACCACGACTTGATCGATCCCCTGATTTCCGTTGAGATAATAGGGGTGATTGAGTTTGTATAACACTATGATTCACAGAATAATTAATTATATATTTCCAACACTTAGATTACACTGATGAGCATAGATAGAGAGATAATCACTTATCGCACGAAGATAAGATAGATATGTACGTTAGAGCAGGGCTCTTATAATTGGATTTAATGTATTAGTGGACGTAGCACTATAAGATATTTAGCAGAGGAAATGTATGCTCGACAATACCGAGACCGACTCTCGTGTTATGCTTAGACTGCCCCGATAGGCATTAGCGTTACTACTTAGTAGTTGACTTTTCCAACGATGTAGAAGAAGCGAAGTTGAGTGACGATGCTGTGTCGGAGGAAAGCTAGTGATGGGTGTGTCTAGCGCACGGGATCATCGGATTTGTTCATGACATTTTAGGTCAGGAGGTGAGGCCAGTATACATTGCCTCGGATTGGACAAACGAAGGTTGGAGGACTAGGAAGGGCCTTAACCGCCCTCGATAGAAAGTTGCTGGTAGGAAGCATCGTACGTGAGAAAAGCTAACTTTCCCGTGTCAAGCCGTAGTAAACAATAGTCTTTGGAAACTGATTTAGAAAAGACATTTGTTGGGTCCGAAGGACCTTAGCAGGCAAGTGACTCGAGTGTATGACGGGTGCTTAAGGCTATTGAGGGTACGCCGTACGGTAGAGCGGACATCTGGTGTCCGTCTGACCCGCGGTGTGTGACCTGGGCCAGGCAGAGAGTCGCCCGGCGTAACAACGATTCTTCGATTGAATTGGTCATCGTTTTACACAACAGAGATTATATTTACGCGAATATACAAGATTTTACAAAATATTATGAATATTGAGTTTAATGAATGATAAGATTAACAAACGATAAGTTTAACTAACGATTAGATTAAAGAATAATAAGTTTAACGAATAATAAGAGTAACGAATAATATGTTTTACTAATAATAAATTTAACGAATATTGAGATTAACAATTTATAGGTTTTACGAATAATGAATTTAATTAACACTATTAACAATGTTCCTGGGTTCAAACGAATCCACGGTCAACGGGACAACTCTTTTCTATGCGTAGAATAATTTTTAAACACAAAAATACGATTGCTGAGACACTCGGTAAATTGCTCGATGTATCACTTTCCAAGGCGATCACACGAATGTATATCTGATGAAAATCTTTTTCGCTATACGAATGCATTTGTTTGTTATATGCTCGCTGGAGACATCGAGAAGGTTCCAATCGTTGTTGCTAGGCAATTTCTGTCAAAAGTTTGTTGTATACTCTTTCGAAACATCGAGAAAGATCCAAACGCCGTTACTAGGCAGTTTCTGTTTGGAGATTGATTCCTAATACGTGTGTCCCATTATATCGACATCTTTAAAGTACAATTCTATGTGATTTCTAGGGAGAACAATACAACCGATCCACACCTTCGTCAGGCAAAACGTTTATCCCGTGACCGTGGCTACGTTCGGCGACCAGTTGTTACCTCGAACCCACTTTCGCTATCACAAATATCGAACAATTACAAATGACAACAATTGCTTAATTACAGCTATGATAAAATCTAGGCTAAAGCATTAGAAGATTTTCCCAAAATTGCAAAGGGAAGGCTCTGGTTTTCGTTTCATCTCCGACATATATATATGTCGGGTTTACATTACAATTAGGGTTAGGGGCGTGAAACGAATCTTCGTTTGGATTACACGTCGTCATTATGCAATAGAGAAGACATTGGCTAGTGCAAATACAATTATCATAGAACCGGACAAGTAACCGTGGTAATTAGATACTCGAGAAACTAATGACAATCATCCTAGGTTCAATAACGAATCCGCGGTCGACGGGATGATAGATGAACGTACTCACAAAATCTAAGTCGGACGCGTAATATTCACCGGTCGTAAGGGGTTACTCTTTTTCATCGATGAGATCGCGAACGGGAATGACCTTCCCGTCCCGATGATGCCACAGAGGAAAACTATAATGGGGTGTGTCTAAGGACACGAGATCATCGGATTCGTCGAGAAAAGCCTTCGTTCAGAAAGTAAGGGAAATTGGCGTTGCTGCTAATTGGTCAATCTCCATATCGGTGGTTAGAAAAATATGTTAGCCATCCTCGAGGGAAAGTTGCTAGTGGGAGACGCCGCTCGTTGAAAAATAGGTCTCCCCTATTTTCCCGTAGTTGGGACAAAGACTGTTTGCCTGTTTGAAGGACTTTAGTTGATTAAATCTTAAGATTTATAACGGGCCCTCGAGCTAGCTGAACATGTACTGCGGAGACGCATCGACATCTGGCAATCATCTTACTCGAAGAATAGGGTCTGCGTGTGGCGAGCTACGGGACAGAGACCGTTGGAATGTTTACTGACGAGTGTTACAACTATTTCCTTTTTAAGGAGAGCTACAGAATTATTCCATGCCTTTGTTAGACAAAGCGTTCATCCCGTGACCGCGGCTACGTTCGGCGACTGACTGTCGCCTCGAGCCCAAGCTCATTATCACAACTCTCGAACAATTACAATCGGATTGAATAACTACAATTGTTCAATTACAGCTATAGTAGACTCTAGGTTACAATGTTGCGGGATTATCCAAAATTCCAAAGGCTCCGGTGTTCTTTCATCTCCGACATATATATGGAATGTTGTAATATTTTCGGAAATCAGGCGATCGATTTGTGAAAACTCAACAATCGATTGTCTAAGTCTTCTCTTTCTCCTTCTGGCTCTTAACTTGCTTTTTTCTTTGTTCAATCTTCGCTTCTCCAAGTCCTGTTTTATTTTCTATCCCAAGTCCCCGTCCTCCTCTATTCATATCGTTCGACCGACTCCCAGTAAACACAGTGAAAGTCAAACCGTCGGTTGATATTCTAAATTCTATAGAATTTACATATATATAATGTTTATTGCCTAAGAAAAATATAAATTACATATGTGTATTCACAATAAACAACGAATTTCTATTTGGAAGTTTCTTTTTTATTTATTTATTTGGATTTTACAATTTGTCCAGTAGGACATTTGGTAAAATGTTGTAGCTGTATACTAATATAACATGTGGGTGGCTACCCCCAGCGGGGTACTACCATCGTGTTTGTTGGGTTATGTCCTCTGCGAGATCGGTTGGGTGTTTCCTTTTTAATCTTCTTTTTATGCTTGATGTGTCGACCGTTTCCGCTGCCAGCCGGTTTAGGTGCGTTGCTATTCTTTCTCCGTACCTTCTTGCACTTTTGTTGATCTCCTCCTTGACCGTTGATATTCCCAGGTCTTTCCGAATGTCCTCGTTTCTAACGTACCATGGCGCGTTTACTATTGTTCTGAGTATTTTAGATTGCGATGCCTCTATTTTGATTATATGGCTCATTGCTGCTGTTCCCCATAGTGTTATTCCGTACGTCCAGATTGGTTTTATGACCATTTTATATATTTTTAGTTTGTTTTCTATGCTTAGTTTGGATTTTCGACTTGTTAGCCAGTACATTTGTCTCCTTGCCATCTGTATTTTGTCTATTGTTGCTGTAATATGCTGTTTCCATGTGAGTCGTGTATGTAAGTGGAGTCCTAGGTATTTGACTTGCCTTGTTTGTATTCTGTGTGTGCCGTTTAGTTCAATGTTTGGTGGTTTCTGTTTTCGCAGTGTGAATGTAATATGTTTGCATTTATCGGGGTTTGCTTTGATTTGTTTCGCTTGAAGCCACTTTTCTATTTTTGTGATATGTTCTTGTAGTAATGTAACTGCTGTTGCAGGGTTAGTGTGCCTGACTAGTACAGCTGTGTCATCCGCGAATGTCAGTATTTTGCTATTGTTAGTTGTTGGTATGTTGGCCGTGTATACGCTTCCTTGCGGAACTCCTGCCTTGATTTCTTTAGCTTCCGAGTGTGTCTTTTTGATTTTTACTATGAAGCTTCTGCTGCTTAGGTATGATTTGATTAGTTGATATATCTGCCCCGAGAACTGTTTCCTGATTGATTGTAGTAGGCTAGTGTGGTTTATTTTATCGAATGCTTTTTCGATGTCCATAAAGAGTGCCGTGCAGTATTGTTTTGTTTCCAGCGCCTGTAGGATTTCATTGACGAGTCTTTGCGTTTGTTTTATTATGGAGTGTTTGTTTCTGAATCCGAATTGGTGATCCGGTATTAGATGGTTCTTCTCTATTATTGGTTTTATCCGGTCGTAGATTATTTTCTCTACTATCTTAGAGAACACCGGAAGTAGTGAGATTGGTCTGTAGGACATGGTTTCGTGTGGGTCCTTGCCTGGTTTGGGTATCATTATGATTTTTGCCAGTTTCCAAGCTTTTGGAAAGTATTGTATTCTTAGTATTGCGTTTACTATTATTGTGGTTTGTCTTATCGCTTTTGGCGGAAGGTTTTTCAAGATTTTGCCGTTAATTAGGTCGATTCCTGGTGCTTTATTGTTTTTTGTTTTCTCGATTATGTTTCTGATTTCTTGTGCTGTTGCTTTGGGTATGGTGATTGTCAGTTGGTGTACTAGTAGTTAGCGCATCCGCGTCCATATGACTATTGTGGTTGCTATTGTTGATGATGTGTGGGGTGAATGTGTTGCCTAGGTGGTTGGAAAATTCTTCAGCTTGCTCTTCGTTGCTTCTTGCCCATGTGTTGTCTGCTCTTCTGATTGTTGGTACCATTTTTGTTGTCTTCTTTATTTTTTGGTGACTTTCCATAGGGAGTAATTGTTGTTTTCGTGAGCAGATAGTGACTCGATGAACTTTGTGAACTCGTTGTTGTTGTGCTCTTTTATTTTGTTCTTTATTTATTTTGTGAGTTTGTTTAGGTGTTTTTTGTTTTCTTTTGTTCTGTGTTTTTGCCATTTTGCTTTCGCTTTTCTTTTTTCTCTAATTTTTTCGAGGATGTCTAGTGGAACTGTTTTTGTTTGTCTGTTGGTTGTTTCAGGTATAGTGGTTGCCCTTGCTGCTTCTTGGATAGTTTCTGTGAGTGTTGTTACTGCTTGATCGATGTGTTCAGGTGTTTTCAGTGGGATGTTGCAGCTGATTTTGCTCTCTATTATTTCTTTGAATATTTGCCATTTGGTGGTTTTATTGCATAGCTTCTCTGTGCTGCTGTAAAGTATTGGTTTGTTTCTGTATGAAATTATTATGGGCGTATGTTCGGAGCTAAGCTCGAGGCTGGATGCTATGCTTAGTTTATTTGCGTTTAGTCCCTTTGTAACTGCAAAGTCTAGCAGGTCAGGTATTTTGCTCAGGTCTGTCGGCCAGTATGTCGGTCTTCCTGTGGATAATATATTGAGGTTATTATTTCTGATGTATTTTTCCAGGGTTCTGCCTCGAGGTGTGGTGATTCTTGATCCCCATAGCGTGTGCTTTGAGTTATAGTCTCCCGCTGCAATATACTTGTCACCTAAGTGTCGGAAGTAGTCTTCCCACATTTGCGTTATGATTTTGTGTCGCGGCGGTACGTATACTGCTGACAACTGCAGTTGGTTGCTGTTAGTCTGTACGGTAACGGTGGTTGCTTGTATATGTTCCTTACTGACCTTGCTGTGTAGGTGATGTTTAATGTCGTTTTTTATTACTACTGCCGTCCCTCCGTGTACTTTCCCTGAGGGATGCTTGGTGTCGTATATGGTGTAGTGCGGTATTTTTATGTAGCTTTTTATTGTGAGGTGTGTTTCTGAGACGAGTAGTATATCGGTGTTACTGCTGGACAGGAATGTTTTAGTTTCTAGGGCCCTTTGTTGTAGGCCGTTAGAGTTCCAGGCTGCTATTTTAAGGCTTCTTGATATAGGACACGGGTTTCCGCCGTTTGGCTATAGGCGTAGCCGTTCGTAGTTTTCTCTTCCCCACTTGCCGCACTTTCTCCGGAGCACTGTTGCACACGCCCGTTTAGCTCGGCTGCTCGGGCAGAACTGTTTGAAAGTGGTTCTGGTAAAAGTGCCGTTACGCGACGGTACGACGTAGCCATACCATATTTTGTGTTGGGTTTACATTTTTAACATTACAGTTTGTAATTTAATTTAAGCCGTTTAAAAACCGTACTTTTACACGATATTGTCTTTTCTTTCTTTTTCCGTCCTGAAAATTTGGTCGCAAAACAGGACAGATCGGTGGCCTATTTTTACTTCTTGTGGGGCTGAGTGAGCGGCGGGCGAAGGAGGGGGAGAGGTGGAGCATGTCATGAAATGGTCCTTGCGCAGTAATCGCGTACAGATATCGCCCATAGGCTCAAAGCTTAACCAATTACTGAGCAATATTAATCCGTCCTCGTCACTATCTAAGCGGTCGCCGTAGAATTCGATAACGTTCACTCGTCATTCGTATCCGGTACGCAGTAGAGTGCGCGTTGTACATGAATTTACCGAAAGTTTTAATTTTTCTATCTAGAAAATTAACTTTCTATATTAAGTTTCTATAAAAAGAGATTGATTTAACGTGGATAGAGTTTTTATACATAAAGGTTTATAAAATAAAAAGACATTCGCACGCGTAGTAGCTTTGTGTAAATAATTGTAACCTAAAAATTTGTTCAATAATAGATAGGGTAATGCAGTAACCGGACAGGAAACTATTCTTCATATAAAGGTAAGTGAACACAAATATATTTAACCTTCTTATTTTAGGTGGCTTTTCATTTTTATTACATTTTTCGTTTCTATATACATAACATGTAGAAAACCTGTAGAAATCTTGTCGTATTGAACTACATAACTTTTGTATTTTCTCCGGTAACAATTTCGTCTTAATGTTCATAACTATATTCCGAGCTATGAAAAATAAGCGATCGCTAGTTGTTTGCGCTAGTCGTTCGATTTTTGTCAAGCCGACTGGAAGTTAGGCTGTTCGCTTATGCTAATACAGTGCCAAACGGAAATATTGGCATAGTCCGGATCATCGTACAAAATTTTTTGTAAATCTGTAAAGGAAGTAATTCTCTATTTAATCCTTTTGTAAAATATAGCTTTCAACTCCAAAGTTTAAGTATGCCATGAATCATGAAGTTTAAAAATGATTATAACAAAGAAAAAACATAAAAGTACTCCTGTACAATGAGTTTTGGAAAACATTGATCGATGAACCGTTAATCTTATAAAATGGAAAATCATCCAGCAGAGTTTTCTTGTGACAGTTTTCTTTTTTAAATTTTCGTCTCGTTCGCCATTATCGCAATCGAATAAATTTTGCTCATTAGATAAATATTGGAATTCACTAGCAGAAAAAGGGCAATTTCCTGGAAATACGTGTATTTTCATCTTTTTTTGCTTAATTCAGTTAAGCAGTGTGCAATTATTTTTTACATAACAAACGATAATGCTTAGACTTGTCACGACTTCGAAATGATTCTCATTGTTTGTGCTTATGCTCGGAATAATTGTGCTTAGTAATTTCGTGGTTAATACCGTAATCTACTATATATGCATGAAAGTAGCGAGTTAATTGATTTATTAATTAAAATTTTTAAGAATAAATTATTTTTGGAGCTACGTAAGTCCTTTTCAGAGAAAGTAGGATTTACGCTAATTGGCCTCTGAATCTTCCATAGACATATGTAATAGAAATAAATAACATTTTTACTAAATAAATGTAATATCGTGATATAATGTGTTTACAAAGAGTGGACAATAGAGATGTTAATCAGACAGAAAAAGACGATTGTTGTTCAACCTGAACTATTCACGCCAAACGCACAGAAAACAGCGCAATCCACACTCTCTCGGCAACGCCACTCGCAACCTCTGCTTTTCGACTCGCACGCTGCTTTTCGACTCGCACGCTGCTTTTCGACTCGCACGCTGCTTTTCGACTCGCACGCTGCTTTTCGACTAACGCTCTGCCCGTTGCCGCATTCTATTGTCTATTGCTGGGCCCACCGCACACGTGTTCTACAGACGCTCGTAGCCAGGGTCACGTAGGTCCTTTCGACTATTTACCTATTTACCTGAAGGACCCGGTAATACATCGATGGAGCCGACAGCGCCTCGGCTCTCGCGACATTGTCTGTAGTTAGCTCGACGTTTCTTGGGCCCTTCTTCCCGATACTACATAAATAATATACAATTTTCGGGCGATATCTTCTTCCCGCGTTCTAATTATATTTTCAATTATTTTGATTTTTCTAAGTGCACTCTTACGCATCCTTGTATATGCAATCCTTCCCTTATTCCCATTCCTGTTAATATTAGTTGTTTTTCAAAGCTTTTGTTTCATTCATTTTATTGGCTATCATTTTGTATCAAATTCAAGAATTTTCGTTGCCAGAAATTTAAGGTAAATGCATTTTATGATATTTAAGGAAACTTATTCTTGTTATTATTATTATTATTAACAAGTTCCATTTATTCGTTATCTTTCCTAATCATTATTTACTGTTACGATCCGGTTTTGATCTTCGGTATTCGTAACCGTTACTTATTATTCTCGATTTCGGGCCCTAGCTTCCTCAAATTGACGCTTGAATCAAAACTGTAGTTGCTGCCACAAGAAATAGTCGTTAAACTATTTCAATTAGTTCGACTCTCGTTCGTTATTTTCGAACCAAGGCTAACGACTGAATGGAATAGATTGAAAACTTGTCGCGCCTTTCTAAAGTGCAACGCTATTTTTAATTTTCAAACTGTCATATTCTTGATATTCTAATTCGTTGATATGACTGTAGGAGTAGCATTAACTATTGTATTAATACGACTGGTAAATAAACTCCACGTTTCAGCTTAGCTGCTGTGGGTAGGAGAGTACTTGCGCGGGAAGGATTAAAGTTTTCTAGGAATAAATAAATAATTTCAATGTCTCGTAACTGGTAATTTATTCGATTTTATTTACTTATATATTTATTATCAAAATTCTGGTCTTAACTCTCTATGTAGTTTATAAAACGAGAATAATTATCGCTTTCCTAAACTATTGGCAATGCAGCCCTAGATCGCGTTCGGGTATAGGTGAGTTCGATGGATAAAACTAATTTCTGTTTGTTCTGTGGTTTCCTAATTTTAAGGTATTCCTAATTTTTTCTAATTTTTTCTTCTTCTCTTCTAATTTCGGGAAACGTTTAGTCAACGTTTTGCACGTTTCCTGCTGGTATAGCCTCTACCTCTACGATTCCTTCTTGCTTTTGGCATTTCTTTTATGTGTATTGTCGATCGCACTTCAGAAATATTGTTGTAGATGACTTTTGTAGACAATGTTTGATCGTGAAATGTATTAGACGAGATTGCTCGTTGTTGAAATTGTCGAATATATTTAAAATAATTGAATAAATATGTATGCAAACCATAATCGCTAAGACGCCCGTACAGTGTATAAGTCGCAAAGTAAGATCGCTAATAAATATTCGATAGATAACTGGTTGATAACTCTAGATAATTAAATTCTTTTCGGTTGCGTCCGTTTATTTATGCTGATCGGGAGAGAACCGGAAAATCGAATTCTTCTACGTTTGACGGTTGCACGAAGCGGCGACATTGTTTTGCCCGGATATTATTTGTTCTTACATTACTTGGAACCTAACGGTCTTGATACTCCGAGGCAAAACAACAACATCATTTAAATTGTGTTCTGACTCATGTGCCGCTACATCACCCCCTACCAGTGATAACGTTTTTATTAAGTTAAACTTTTGAAATATTTACAGAGTTTCTATTTGTCATCGTTATTTTCTTCTTTTTTTTAATTATCGATACACTCGATCCGACAATTTACGACGTCTAACCGAAACCTGCCGGGAACTGATCGGTAAAGCGGACCCTACGTCCGGACCGCGCAACATACCTATTCCTGGAGTTTTCTTCCGCGATTCGATCGCTGCTTGCGCTGTTTTCGTCGTTCGCGTTCGCCTGATCTACCGGAATTAGTATGTCAAGAGATACGGCGATTTTTCCTTATACTACAAACGCCGGTTTTAGACGGTCTGTGGAAACCGTTACGTCGCGATTATTAATTTCGGCGGTGTAATTTTTTCGCCTCTTTTTATGACTTCAAACGTTCCGTCATACGGCGGCTGGAAAGGGCCCCCTATCGCGTCATGACATAAGAAAACATACGGTTTCTAATTCTAAGAAAACGAAAATTTTCTTTTCGCCATGATGCGTGACCGGATGCGGCCTGACCTTCCCCATCCCTTCTTTAAGCCGGTTCGCGTACTCCGAGTTGGCCTGCTGCTCGGTTGCTATGAAAAATTTCGCCGGCAATCGTATGCCGGTGCCGTAAATCATTTCGGCTGCCGTTGTGTTTAAGTCCTCTTTTATCGCGGTTCGAATGCTTAATAATATAATGGGTAAAATGTCGATCCAGTTGCTCGTGTCGAGACACTTTATCGCCGCTTTCAATTGTCTGTGTAGGCGCTCTACCATCCGAGCTATCCAAGTGGAAAGGAGAGCCGAAGCAACGGTTGGCGCTTCCATATCGACGATGGGAGTGGCTTCGGGCCAACGCGAGAAACGATCGATACACTTTGGACAATATCGATAACCTTGTGAATATGGCATGACGATAATGTCTAGTGTATGTGTTGGAACCGGCCTTCTAACGTTTTGAACGTTCCGACATGCTATGATACGTGCCTGGTGACTTTGCAACGTTGACATGGTATACACTGTCGCGTCCAAGTTCGACAATCTTTATTAATGGACGGCCAGACGAAACGTGTTGTCACCAATTTTTGCGTAGCGCGTATTCCCGGATGGGAAAGTCTATGTAACGACTGAAATACGGCGCGACTTAACGGTTCCGGTACGTACGGTCGCGAGGTTTCGTTCGTGAGATCGCAATAAATTCCGACATCCTGATCGGGAAATCGTATTTTTGTCAATTGCAGCGCGCTAGAGCCGGACTCAGTGATTTCGCGTAGCTCGGTATCGTCTTCTTGCGCTGCGGCTAACGTTTGATGATGGACGGATTTCCCGATCGCTTCTATTCGTGGTAGAGTATCGGCTACGTTATTGTCTACCCCTTTAATGTGTCGGATATCGGTCGTAAATTGTCCTACGTAGTCTAAGTGTCCAAACTGTCTCGGCGAACACTTGTCGGGATTTTGATCAAACGCGTATACGTTTATATACGCGTATACGTACGCGTAGGGGTTTGTGATCAGTATAAATCGCGAAATCTCTCCCTTCGACAGCGTGCCTGAATCGTTTCACCGCGGTGTACATCGCGAGTAATTCTCGATCGTATGCGTTCTACTTTCGTTGCGCGGGGGATAGCGATTTCGTCATGAAACCTAGGGGCTGCCAAGTATCGTTGACGCGCTGTTGAAGTACCGCTCCTATGGCGTAATCGGAAGCGTCGACCTTCTCCTTGCTGGTAAAGGGATCGATATTCCCGGTCTGTAAGGTTGCTCTGTTGGCGAGAGCAGCCACCTCCGTATTGTCACTCAGAGCGGCTCTTAACTTGACCGCCACCTCGTTCACCGCCACCGACCTGTCGAATTCAATGAATATATGGCCGGCTCTCGTTTTACGCACCCCCATAGGTCCTTCCAAGGTGCTCCTAGCTGCCATTATTTTCCTATAAACTTGAAGCCATTCACAGCCTTCTTCAACTTTATCTAGAATGGCTTCCTTCCATCTCCTATTCCTTGGTACGCCTCTCTCTTCGATAACAACCTGCCGGTTGTTACCCGGACGCACCATAGGGATAGCTTGATCTAAGGGAGCCCTCCTCTCCCTTTTCCTTCTTTCTATCCTCATCCAACCTTCAAAATCCTCACTATAATCCTGTTCACTCCTTACCTTCCTGATTTTCCTCCCACACGCCTCGGCGTATGTGGCCTCTCCTCTTCGGGGCCTCTTAAGTTCCACTACTCTCATTGTTTCAGCCGGCGATACCACTTTCCTTTTAGGCTATCCGCCTTTAGTCATCATCGCTTCTTTCATTCTTTCTGTCCTCTCTACCCTTCTTTCTATCTCAATAGGCTCTCTTCTTCTCTTTCTCCTTCTAGCCTTCTGCTCTCCACATTGTTCCAAGGAAGACAGGATGCCTTTAATCAAATTTCCTATCTCCCTAATCCCCTCATCCTTATCTTTATCCAACTGAAATTTTTTGACTGAAACATTTAACATCTGCGCTGCACCCGCCAAGGCTTGTATGAACCCTTTCAGCTCAGCCCTGGAGATCATGTCGACCCGACTTTATTCCTTCATAATAGGAACTTACACCGAGCCGACCGTACATACTCTTAAACGATGCCGCATCGACGAGGCGAACCACCACATATGTTCGTCGCGACCCGCTAGCGCATGCGTCCTAACGTTACCCATCACGTAAATGGTGTCAGTTCTACACACGTGCGCGTCTTAATAGTAAATTTATTACGCGTATTACCGCTTCACAAAATAACGTCATCGCGAGTGTTATAATAACTCCGCTATAATTAAAGAAACGAATCTTGCTCGCATGGCCGCCCGAACCTGCAATATCTACGGCGGATAGTGAAGCGTTCCCAGAAAGTGCACGTGCGTGTTAGTATTTAGTGAATATTAATTAATTGATTATTTCTACAAAGCTCATTATCGCTTATGCATTTCCCGCAACGCGTGAATATCTTTCATTACACGTTCCTCAGTGTGCTGTTTGTTCATAATGACAAGGTGAAATACGACAGCAAAGTCGAACGCTACCGCTAATATCGCTATATACGCTAATATCGTCGCGTCAGTTATGGCGCGTTTCGACTCGCGGAATCTCTTTTCATATTTAGCCATCAGATATATCGCGATGAAATAAGGGAATACAGAGGTTAGGACAATTATCTAGTTTACTATTCGATGGAATTTTACTGCAAGTAATTTTTGAGTTACTTGTTTCTTGTTACTTGTTGTTGTTTATTTGTTTCGCTCTTCGTTAATATTCCAAATTCTCTTTTGTCATCGCTTTTTTAGCACTAACAATAAGCGTTGAGAGTAATCTTGATATGAACAGGATGATCAGAATTTTTACACGAAACGCAACAAGGTTGATTTGTGTTATCCTTACTTTCTTCGATACAGAAATCTGGATAAATACTTGCATCTGGATCGTAATTCATCTTTGAATTTAACGCTGCGACAGTCCGTTGCAATTAGAAGCAACATGACCTAAACGTTAGCAGGTCTTACATTGCATTTCGTTTGTCACATCTAATTTTTGGTGAAAAGTGAAGGCAAAATACTGAAAATCAACCGAAGATCAGAAATTAAAGAAAATTTCAGGCTGGCTTTTGACACTAATCTCACCAGGCCCGGTCAAATAACTGGTTTTAAAAGTTGAGAAATCAATTAATCGGAGAATATAAAAATTCACGTAAAGCTAAATGAACAAAAGATAAAACGATAAATGTACAATTTTAAATTAGATATTTAAACCAGTCATTTGACTAGGGGTGGTGAGGTTAGTGTTAATTAAATAGTTTAGTAGTCGTTGAGCGACATTTTGAATATTCATTCGTATAATAATTAGCAAAATAACTTTTCTTCGTTGATTCCTCCACCATAATTAATTTCCATTATTTATATCCTTCATTACACATTTCTTAATTCCCCGTTCATTCAGGATATTTCTAAGAATAAAAATCATTAGATCGGTCAAAACTTCAGGTACTACGTCGTGATAATAAAAATGATATAGAGAAAATATCAATGGACTTCAAACTTTCAACCGTGAAAAAATTATTCTCTTACTACATTTTGGACTTAAAAATAAATATCGTTTCTCTTTTATTATTTTTATATTAGTATTAAAAGCGAATACGCACTCAAAAGGCGCTTAAGACTTCATCTGCATACTGGGTCATTGCGAAACAGTAATTTTAAGTAATTTTTCACTTTCTTCATGCTGTTGCTTCAATCTTGCTTTGTTTAACGAAATTAAGATTATAAAGTAAGGTAACTAAAGTAATAAGTTAGACAAATGTGTCTGTGATGTTGCCAGTAGGGCTACGAATTATTGTACGATATTTGTAAATATCGACGTAGAGAAAGAATTGTGCTGCGCAATTCGAAAGATTCCTGCTGCGTAATTCGAAAGAAAGTGCTTCGTAGAATAGGAATGTTTTTGTTGATGTATACATTTCTTTGTCTAGATCGTTAACTGCGAAGCTGCTTGTGCCATCGGCTCATGCTCCCCCCCCTCTTTCCCCCTCCATCACACTTTGTAAGTTACTCGGCGAAACTGACGTACAAGGAGTCATTTAGTCGTCTTATTTCGTACCGATAACATGGATCGTGTTGCGTCAGGTTTGCAACATATTGTAACGTATTGGCGGCGTCGGTCTTTTATTACTCTAATAATTTAATCCAATTAAATAATCACACGCGAAAATAATAAAATTTTATCACATAATTTTGTACGCGACGTTAGAGTTCTTGTTCGCCGATTATAATTTTAACGCTCACGGTAATGTGATCCTATTTCATATTCTTTTGAATATTCTTTTTCGGTATTAGAGTCAGTGCATCTCTCAAGAGGACAAAGCTTCTGCAGGAGCTCAAGAATGTAAGTAGTTTTACATATTGTATTTCAGTTTGTTCCTTTATACAATAAATTTATTATACAATAAAAATGATTGATAATTTAGAAAACTGTAAATGCCCTCTTTAATTGAAATAAAGTCTTAAAATCTTAACATTAAAGTACAATAAAACTGGCTGATACGCATCAAAAATCACTGAATATGTTGTTCTCAAACTTTTATATTAGAGTTCCAATTTACATATTTATTAGAGTTTAGTCTTTATTGTTGCTAAAGTTTCACGTTTGTTATTATGTGTTACCGATTTTAATATCTTATGTTTTGTTATAGACATATCACTACTTCAACTTCGTCATCTTCTTCAGGAGTGTTCTAACAGTGGCACAAAAGCCAAGTATGTAAGTATTTTTACATACTTACTTTCAGTTATGTCTATTCTGTATATTTTTCTTTGATCACTATCAATGAAGAAATTTGACTGAAAATTTAGGAGGATAGCATTTTCTGAGGTTATTTTTTCGTTAAAATAAAATAAGAGTTAAAGTCTTAATACCGAATTATAAAACAAATGACTAACATACTACAGATTATTTTAGATTTTACACATTCATATTAGTGTCTCAGTTTTTATACTTATCAAATTTTATTAGAATTTCAATCTTTATTATTGCTAAAGTTACTAAAGTTAATAAACCTTCATTTTTCATTATCTCCAACTTTTCAAATAGTCAGCGATCACTCATCCTGTTTTGTTTCGTAACAGATTTTTCGCAGTTTGCATTTCTACTATTAGCCTTTCGACGGTTCCTGTCTGATGTTAGTCTCCCGGATGAAATTCGCTGGGATAGCACAGCATCCACGGTAACGTTCTCTGTTTGTCTGCTTCGAACGGTGAGTCGCATGCATTTCTGTTCTTCTGGTCACTCAATTATGCCGTAGGATAAAAGACCCGAATCGGCACGGGTGACTGGTTGTATTACGTAGAATTCTTTGCGAGCATAGTGAACGCGGGTATCTTTTATACCCGTGAGTAGTAACGCTCTTTTTTTCAAATTTATTAGTTTAGGATAGGTCTTCTTGCACAGCGCGATGATAATAATTAGTTTTTTAATAATTAAGTTAAACATATACACTTGAGAATATATTCGCGTTATTTATAAATATGCATGTTAATATTCCGTATGAATATTTGCAAATGGCAAATATCTACACGAGTATACTTGATCTTTAGCAATGAATTAATCGTGACAATATTAACCCCTTAACCTACAACTACGGGCATAGCCCGTAGTACGATGATCGAACCAAACGTAAATATTACGGGCATAGCCCGTAGTACGATGATCGGACCAAACGTAAATATTACGGGCATTCTCAAACATAAATCGTAGGTTAAGGGAATAAGTCGCGTTCGTTTATTTCACTTCTCCTAGAATTTAAAATATCAGTTAATCAAAGCAATAATTTTGAACACTGCTTCTGCATTTTCGATTATGTGCTTTGATAAAGAGATTATCTGAGATTATTTCTTTCTTAGTAATATATTTAGAGTCAGTTATTCCATTTGATCGAGTCTCAGTCTTTTTCGCTACCTTCTTTGCAATATTAAAATTTCGTTCTGGTTTATTAAATTAATACAGCAGTGTTACTTAGTTACTATTAAATTAATAAAGTAGAGTTAATCAGAATCGAAGTAGTAAAATACAAAATGAAAGAGCGTTAGTCCGTTAAATAAAAATTACACAAACTAATCATCTTCTCAGATCAGGATTTTCAAGTTTAATCAGTGGAGGTGGACCTGTGGTCGGGTAGACGCGTTTTCGGGTGACCAATCTATTTCAGAGAATTTCGTTCGAATAATCGTCGGTAAAACTAGCGCGAATGAAACATGTCATCGTCTCTGCCTTTGCCCGTCGATTTTTTCGAATTTCGCGATCGTGATCGCGAGTGGTTTTCGAAACGAACGTTAATATTGCTCGAGCATGCACGTGCGAACAGACAGCGATCGCTATATGATCGTTGTTCATCCATGAGTACTTGGATCAGCTTCCGCGATTTATCTTTTTATTTCACCTTTGTACTTTATTTTTTGGTTTGCTATTTAGAAAGTCTCGAGCTTAGATGTAAGTTTCAGCGGGCATTGCGCCCGAAGGAAGAAGAGGCTATGAGCCGAAGAGACCCGGCAAACTGCCATAGAAGAGGACAACTATCAATGACTCCTCATCCTCTGGATCATCCAGGGCATGGGAAGTCATACTTGTTACTACTTTGTCACTATGCTCGCTTTTAGTATTTGTAGTAGTAGTAGTAGTAGTAGTAGTAGTAGTTCTTTTTTTGGCCGATGAAAGGGAAGGACGTAACGGGCTAGAACACAAACTAACCAGACGAGAATGGGTGGAGACAGCTCGGGGAAACGCCAGTTACTTGAGCGATCACCCCAGTTCAAGTACATAATAGTTATATCGACAGTGAAACTATGTCGTTACCGTAATTTTAAAAAAGTTATTCTGTTTTAAGGCGTGACGGAATATTAATTAGAGTAACCGTACGTAATTACTTTCATTGCTGTAACATTATAATGTAATGGGGAAACCCGATATGTGGAAAAAGAGCGTCCAATATCGCTTTTTTAAAGCATTGTCCGCTTTTAATGGAAATAAAATAATCGTTCTTTTCGGTGTC
The DNA here is from genome assembly GCF_024542735.1 of Bombus huntii. NCBI lineage: Eukaryota > Metazoa > Arthropoda > Insecta > Hymenoptera > Apidae > Bombus > Bombus huntii. The sequence continues at coordinate 1,735,822 of NW_026099316.1, read as the reverse complement.
ATTTTATTCTATATTAAAAATGAAGTTTGTGTAGCATCGGTTTTATAGCATACTCATAAATATCGCGATTCTATAAACGAAAAGAAATTCTAACTAACTTTGAATATCTCAAAATGATATTGCAGATAACTATTCGATTGTTGAAAGAAATCATTCTGAATGGCAAGATCGTGGCTTGAAAGTTAACATCTTGTCTTTGAACGTGCGTGTCATAAAACGACCTACGAAAATTCTCACAATTTTTGTTCCTCCCGGCGAAACAGTATTGACGTAAAAGAAATTTATCGTGGTTTACGTTTCATTTTAAACGTTAGGATAATAGTGCAAGGATAATAATATAGTAATCTAAAAACGGAAAGCTGATACCTGGTCGAAACAAAATTGTTTCTCAAAAATAGGATCTACTTATGACACGATGTATTTTGCATGAATTGGGACATAAAGGTCAATAACTGGGTCATTACATAATTTTAATGAGAAAAAGCGTCAGGTTTCAAAGCGAGCGTCTTTATGACTTTCGGTCTATAAAACTAAGCAAATCGCGAGAAGTCGCAGCTGCTTTTAGATTCTATAATTGCAGAAATGTATATTATATTGCATGTAGAAAGAAAAGATTCTTTTTAACATATTCCAAAAAAGTTACGTACCAGCATTCAAAGTATCACAAATTGCACCTGTTATCTAAATAATTAGTCGATTATTTTAATGTGACATTTTCAGTATTTCAAACAACTTGGAACATGATCATTTTGGCGGAAGAGAAGAATGATTATTAAAATTTAAATAAGATCAAATGGAGGAAAACTTATCATTCGTACGCATTACAATGTACACTTTACAAAATAATTTTCTTTCTCATTTTTGTCCTAATTTTCTAAATGACGTCTAGGATTTCGTGTATTTAAGCATTCAGTGTTTCTTAATTTTTTACATATGACACATACAGCATGAAGGGTGGGCGCAATCTGGATAGGGTTCAGCATACAGTGCTTGTGACGTTACTAGATTCTGCTGAGTCTTTTCATACACATGCAGCATATCTACATACTTGCTCAGTAAATGAAAATTCCACTTTCATAGTAAAATGTTTTAGCAATGTCGATCGTTATTTACAGTTTTTACTATGTCTCTTGCCAACACGCGCTACAAGTAACCCAAGGTGATAAAAATATACGGACTTCGGCGACCTGCCGATTCCAACGTTCCATCGATATAAACAGAAACCTATTTCTTCTACTTCGGACACTTATTACGACGTAAAATTTGTTGCCTACATTTTTATTTACCCTCGAACTACCTTGTATTAGGTGTCGTTGAAATCGTCCCAACACGCTCTGATATATTAGACATAAAAAAAAGTAGGGCAAATAATTAGCAAAAATGCAGACGACCTTAAAATCTTTGAAATCTTTTCACCCACGAAAGATTGTTACTACCACATTATGGCATCCTCCACGCTGTACATCTTTTGTACAGTATATACAGGGTGGTTGGTAACTTGGTGGTACAAGCGGAAGGGGGTGATTCTACGCGAAAAAGAAGTCGAAAATACAGAATAATCGTAATTGTATCGTTGGCGTCTGTTAGTCCAAATATCCGGTACATTCTATTAAAGTTATTTATTTAGAACAAATTGTACATATATGACGATAGTGTCGTTTGCAAACAAACTTTTTCCAACTGTTATTTTCTCTTTTATTTACATATGTAACATCTAGTGTATACATCGTGTAATATAATTTTGTATCAACGCGTCCCTAAATTTTGGAATGTAGACCATAAGCATCCACTGCCGATATGCCCAGCATGTTTCAGAAACCTTATTGCCTAATTATTATAATTTCGAACAAGAATAAAGCTGTCATAGCGTAATTTTATATTTATTTATCTTTCTATTCGACTTTGCTGTCAGTCAAGGTTTCGAAATATTTCCCTTCTATGATTGATTTCCATCGTTAACTTGTGTCTTAACATTACTGGATAAAAAAGAACCAAAGACTTTATATGTAAATATTTCGATAGTCTTTTGTCAAAGGTATAATGCTAAGAGAACGCAAACAAGCATATGCGTAACAATGTTGTTAGATACTTTCAAAGCAAGTTAAAGTCAGTAAAGTTGAAAAAAAAAAGGAGTAAGGACAAAAACCTGAAGATCGCAGCAAGGTTAAGCAATAGCATCCAGTTCTAAGTCCTTTCTCTTTACTTTTGTTGCTTCGTTTGATAGTTTTAACGACAGACACTCTTTTAACAAATTACTTGAATCGCTTCTTATTTTTTATTTCTGCAAACAGTTTATGTTAGCTATGCTCATAAAAAATACTAATAATTAATAATTTTAATAGGGGGAGAAAAGTTATTCCACTGAAATATAAAGTTCAATTTACCAATAAGCATTGAATGTTTTTAACTTTGCACTTATATTAATTTAAGACAACTATAGAATGTTATTAATTAAATAAATTTAAATAAATGCAATAAGTATCAATCTTACATGATATACTAAGATTCAAATATTTCCCTTCGTGTTAGAATTTGATTAAGTAGAAAGTTGTATTTTCTAATTTTATTAGATGATCTTTGAATTCTGTTTGTGAGCCGCTTAAACGTAAAATCCATGCTTTTGTGCTCAGAGGCACAGATAAATTAAGGTAAGAACTACTTTTCATAAATTATAATAAACGCATAGTACGTTTAATTATCATAAATACAAGATATGGTATAGTAAAAATCAGTAATTACATAGAGATTATTTCTCAGTAGCTGTAAATTGCTAAAAAGAGAAGACGATCACCTACAGGCGATGCTAGTACTGAAATGTTGAGGTTATTCGGTGTGTAAACAGAGAAAACACGTGGATAAATTGTAAGGTAGAAAATATATTTAAATAGAAGTGTAATAAGTAAAAATACAATTTGAGCTGGTCCAGATCCGCACGCTAGCTGTGTTACCTAATAACTGAAAAACCCCGAAGCCAACGTCGCCTGTCTACTGTTTATGGCCTGACTTCGTCGCTGTCTTTTGTCTACGCGCTGTCGATGGCTTCAGTGCTTGAGAAAACTAAAAAAGACCAGATGTAGAGTTTTCTTAGAAGTGGTAACCACTTCTTCAATTTCCACTTCAATTTCCAAATTTCAGTTTCCTAGCGGGATGGGTAAGTGAGAGTGAAATTTCGCTTGCAAAATTCCACTCGAACAGATAGACGGAAAAGTAATCTAAATAAAAAGCACGAATAAAAAAAGTTTGAGGGAAATCAGATGCGGTCGCGTAAAATTGATCACCGTGAAAAGTTTTGCGGAGTGTATTTGATGACAGTTAATTCCCGACACTATTTTCGTTCGAGGACTATCGAAGGTCGATCGTTTCCACAGATTCCTTCCGTCGTAAACCTCGTTCTTCCTTCTATCACTTTTCAAGGCATAAGGATCGAGAACGGGGTTTGCTGCCATTTCAAGCGCGCCCCTCATTACTCGTTCTCGTAAGTTCAACATTCGTTGAGCGCTTTGCTTCGCGGATGGCGAATCTTCTCAGCTTCTCCTGGTAGATTGTCTTCGTCTTCTTTCGTTTCCAATGGCAGCATCCGCCTTGGATGAACGATGCTGCTTCCTTGGAATCTCCACTATGTCGCCTATCCGCGTATTCCATTAGACCGACCTCAGTCAGAACTTTCTTTGTAAACATGGAACAATTTAAGCTATATCGAGCATGTATCACGCGTTATGTCGTCTGTCTTTGTCTTCCGCCACTATACTCATCGTAATTTTTATTCCAATATGGCTTATCGCGTAAAAGTTTGTTATCACAAACAAGTTGCTTGGTCGAAAACTCGAAACATCAGCAACTATGGTGGAGCTATCGAAAAGCTAGCTTCCTGTTGCCATGACCAAGAAATATGTTGTCAAGATCGTCATTCTGAACAACTTTTTCTTATACATATAATAGGCTCCGTTTTAGTTTTAGAGTTGTACACAAACGTATGTTTGATAGTGTATATGAATTTTCTTTTTATATTTTCTATAAAATTGTACATTAACATAACATAATACATTAATCGTACATTAGATATAACAAATCTACTGATTAAATACTTATTCGTGTAGCTTAGTATTTTTCCTTCTTTTTTAATGTTACTGGATTATAATCGCCTATTTAACTAACCTGGAATTCCTTGGAATTCAGAGATTGTAATTTTTGTTACTTTTTCCAATGTTTATAATGTATGATACTGTAATATCGTAAGGTAGTTTGAACTAGAGATCGGTTGAAAATAGAAAAAAACCGTATACGTCGACTTCCTGTGGTTCGTTTACATTTAAGAGTGCCAACGTGACTAAAGTCACCTAGTTCTTACATAGGTGTGAGGAAAACAATAGACAACGTTAGACGAGAAGCACGGTTTCGTTTTTCAAGGCGTCGAAGAGTAGAGTTGATAGGGGGGGGGGGGGTAAGATTAATTCGTACAAAAAAAGGCATGTTTTTGTGAATTTTTTCTGACGATACAGTTAAAATTTCTTTTTTAAAACCAATGGTGCATTAAAGTATGACATTCGAAGAATATTGTATAAAATTTTCACGGAGAAATATTAAAAAATACGGCAATGGCAGCAGTTATTCGGACGTGTCTCGGAAAAAAGTATAATTGCAGTGCCCCTCAGAACTTGGTGCTGTATCATCAGAAATCAAAAAGTTGAAGTTCATTCGTTAGCTAACAGCCTTCCCCAGGTAACGCTGCGAAGGTTTCTTTCGATATTTTAATTGTTAACTTTTTCGGAACACTTTGAAGGGAAAAACGCGATTTTGTGCGAAAATTTTCGGCTAATTTGTTATTTTAAAATAAAAATAATTAACGAATTTGAAAATCTTCTGTAGCGTTTCCTGGAAAATTATGTGCAGAAATAGTCTTCAAAATTTCAAAAGGATGGGTGCAGTAATTTTGAAGTAATTGAGGGCACCGACTTTGAAAACGTGAGTTGTGGGGAAAACGCTTTAAAGTTTTGAACACTAAAAAATCTGGTATAAAACTTTCATAAACGAATTTTATCGGCTTACCTCTTCACTAGCGTAGCAATTGTTGAGAAGACTAATAAAAAATCAATTATCCTATAATATTTTTCACGATCTTTCGTAACTTGATCTTCAACGGTCACTTTTATTTTTTTATCTGACGCGCTACTTGTTAAAGTGCCTTCGTATTATGCGGAGGTACAATTTTTCTAGGTCGATATAATCTCGATCTAGTTGATTGTCTATCAGATCTAGTAACTTTTAGGCATTTTAGTAATAATTTAACACAAAACTTAATGAAAATTGAATATTTACTCCTACACTAAATTTTTTACTCTACACTGACAAAATATACAGTACAGGTATAAGGAGGTTTGTACTTAAGTCGCTAAGTACTATAAATAGATCTGGAGGTAAGATTAGGTATTATATGGAGAAAAAAACGTCTGCGAAGTAACAATAGCACGCTTGGATCGGGTAGGTAATAAAATCCGACATGTACAAAAATACTCGTAACTTCGTCAATTTTGCTCCAATCGACTTGAAATTTTGACACAATATTCTTAAGATGTTATGCATTCAACTAAAAAATGCCAAAAAAAAAATTTTGACACCCTCCCCCCCCCCCCCCTAATCGAGACACCGAAGAGTAGAGTCGAGAGAATTGATAGAGTTGTTAGAGAGAGAGAGAGAGAGAGTGTGTGTGTGTGTGTTAGATTCGTTGTGACGAGAGTGCTCAAATAACTGCAAAGTTAAGTAAATATCGTTTTCTGTCCAATTTATATTTGTATATTCAATTTAATATTAATAAATTCTGAGCAATCGGGAAAAAATTTCCATCTTTATTTTCCGATATTACAACACCAAACATAATTTTCAGTTCTTTCTGATTCTTTAATGACAGATGATTGACATTTTTTGTTTCACTGACGTGTGACAATCGCAAAAATTTTCAGGGTCCCATAATTATGTGTTGAAAATGACAACGTATGTTCTCGCTCGCCATCTACATGCTGACGGCTAGTTACAAAAGGGAATAAGTAGAAGATGTTACTAGACACGGCCGATAGACCAGATCGATAGTTTAAGACATCCTTTTCGTTCGTTCGTTCGTGTCCCTTCCAAGTATGTGCAATAAAGGTTTTTCGACTCCGAGACGTGTGGTGTTTTTCATCCGAATAATAAAGTAATAACTAAGGCGATCCTACTTCTAAATATAGATATAACAACATTATGTTACCATAGTTTAGGAAGACCTGCCCTAAACATCTCAACTCAAAAGTTATAACAGTTAAAAGTTAGCTAAATTATTAGGTTGTTCCAAAAGTTACTTTCATTTTATGAGGAAATAGTAGATGCACGACATTTTTTGTTTTACATTATTTTACTGAATTATAATTATTAAATATAATCCAATAAAATAATATAATAATTTTAACAACAATTTTTAATAATTAGTTTTGATAATAATTAATCAATTATAATTCGAAAAGAGTCGAATATAAAACGAAAGGGATCAAGAAATGCTATGGGATACTTACGCTATAACGAATGTTCTAACGATCTTTCATTGTAGTCCAAACGTTTTTCCATTCTTCTCTTTGGGTTACGTAGCTCTTTCGTTATGTCTCTTTCTGTAATTTTTTAATTTTACAGAATACAACGTTAGCACAAACGTTGAAGAAATATGAAGATACACCCAGAGATAACAAAATATAAAGCTTCAAGAGTGGAGATATATACTCCGAGATAACGAGATAAAAAATAAAACGTTGGATGCCTTGAACCCTAGTAACAACGCAAGAACACACACTGTCTTTTAAGTTCCAATAAAAAGTTTGTGAAACTCAGAATGAGTATTATGAGCATGGATGCTATTTAAACGTCGAAATCTATGTAATAATATAAGGCAATTACTTTTTAACTTTTGGGATGCAATGTATAGGAATCGATGTATCTACCTGTTTGATTCGCATTATTAAAAATCTTGGAAGTAACTTTATCAATTCCAAGACAGATTTCCTGATGTACACACATCATCGAGAGATAAATGTCGCCTGTTTTGTATAAACAGTTTTTGTTTCGATAGATAAAGTCTCGAAAGAATTCACGAATTGAATTTCTGAAAATTTATGAATTTATGAAAATTCATATCTCGTGTTAGAATCAACAGATTCATTATCAAGGAGAATATTATAACCTGCATTAAAGAAAATCCTGCATCACAGCGCCAGATGATCACTGTTTTATCTAGAGATACTAGCAAAGCTATTATCTATTAAATCTAAAATATTCATTCTTGAATCGATGATAACAAGATCTATGAATGATGTGGTTTTGGAACAAAATGCGATATAGGATCTATGAAGTTGAAGCTGCAACTGTTTCTGGCTGTCATGCATTCATTCGTTGACTCCTCATTTCTTCCCGTTTGTATCTCTTCAGATATCTTCTTCTTTCGAACAGTTTCACTCATGAAAAGCTAAATATCGTAGGATACGCGAAAGGAACAGAAACTCAATCGGATAGAAAAAGGCAAATATAAAACAATACAAAAACTATGTATATTATATTAATATCTCGAAATATAACATCCGTTTCGGTTCATATAGAACCGAGGAGAACAACAAAATTAAATAAAAAAAACTCTACGATTATTGTTACGCAAATTGCCAAATTCCATATGTTCGAAATTGAGATCTCCTGCAATAAAATAACAATTATTTAAAAAGATATATAATATATATATATATATATATATATATATATATATATATATAATAGAAATAATATCTATAATAATATATATGATATAAATTATACAAGTACGTCTAATTCATTGGTAAACTCGGTCTTTGCTGAACAAGTTGCATAAACAGAAATAATAAAGACTCTAGTATTCTTGGCGATTCTGATTCTAACTATTGCGAACTTTATTTTAGTTCGTTTTACTCCGCTACTAATACTTACGAATCGTATTTATTTGTTTCGCTCTTCGTTAATGTTGAAGTGGTTACCACTTCCATGAAAACTCTACATCTGGTCTTTTTTAGTTTTCTCAAGCACTGAAGCCATCGACAGCGCGTAGACAAAAGACAGCGACGAAGTCAGGCCATAAACAGTAGACAGGCGACGTTGGCTTCGGGGTTTTTCAGTTATTAGGTAACACAGCTAGCGTGCGGATCTGGACCAGCTCAAATTGTATTTTTACTTATTACACTTCTATTTAAATATATTTTCTACCTTACAATTTATCCACGTGTTTTCTCTGTTTACACATCGAATAACCTCAACAGGTTATGGGCCCAGGGCTGTAAATTGCAAGGTAGCAACGTGAAATGAATAAATTGTTAAAGTGTTGTGCTTAGTAAAATAAGGGATAGTGCTAAAATGGAATCAGCAAGTGCGAAGGTCGAGATGTTACGCGGCGAAGAAAATTGGCTCCAGTGGCGTTTTGTTATGCGTACACTTTTGGAGGAAGATGACGACCTGATCAACGTGTGTGAAGGGAATTTGTGTCATCCAGGTAACAGCGCGGAGAAAGAAATCGCTCGTGGAAGATTTTTGAAAGCAGATCGATTAGCGAGAAAATTAATCGTGACCTCAGTAGGAAAGAAACCGTTGGATCTTCTTTTATGTTGCACGACAGCACATGAAATGTGGAAAAAGCTGAATACAGTATATGACATGAAGTCGGATGAGAATTTAAATATGGTCCAGAAGCAGTTCTTCGATTTTAAATGGGAAGAATCTGAAAATGTCTCTTACAACCTATCAAAGTTGGAACTCATAGCGGCGAAGATGAAAGCCCTTGGGAGTGAAATTGGCGAGAAAATGCTGATAACACGCATTTTATCGGTGTTACCAAACAAATTCGATCATTTTCACAGTGCGTGGGATTCCGTGGAAGAAGAAAAGAAGACCTTAGACAGGCTTAGTACCAGGCTGATGACGGAAGAAATTAGATGGAAGAAAGACGACCAGGAAACATCGGTGGCACTGGTAACAAAAGGTAATAATTATAAAAGGGAACAGCAGAAGCAGTCAAGTAAACGTGAATACGAGAAACAAGGACCAAGTTGCTTTAACTGTGGAAAAGTTGGCCATCTAAAGAAGGATTGCTTTAGATGCTTTATATGCAAAAGGAAAGGCCACACCAGCAAAAACTGTTTTAAAAATAACAAAAGAAGCAACAGTAGAGACAACCAGGAACCTAGAAACCAAAATCGGGATCACAGCGGAATTGGTCTATTAGGAAGTACCTCAGCGATACAAACGGCAAACCCTGATGTTTGGATAATCGACTCAGGAGCTACGGATCACATGACAGGACGACGGGAATGGTTCAGCGTTTTCGAAGAATTCGATAACACGGTGAAGATAGAGATCGGCTATGGTACGTTCATGGATGCGTGCGGCAAAGGAAAAATCAGAGTAGAGACTTTTGTGGACGGCAAATGGGTAATATGTACAATGAACGATGTTCTAAACGTACCAGGTATGAAAAGAAATCTGTTTTCGATTAGATCTGTCGCAAGAAGGGGCATAGATTTTTGTATTTCAAAGGAAGGGACCAATTGCATATTTTTACAAAATCAGAAAATAATAGCAAGAGGTTCTGTTATCGGAAATTTGTATAAAGTAGATATGCGAGTTATCATACCGTCAGTTTGTAATTTTAGCAATAGAGCGGAGTCAAACGCGGACACATTGCAGTTATGGCACGAACGGCTATGTCATCAGAACATCAGACATGTTAAAGAATTCTTAAAGAATTCAAATATGAAAGTTGTAGAGGATAATAACTTTTTCTGTGAAGGTTGCGCGTACGGGAAACAGCATAGATCGAGTTTTCACGAGAAAATCAAGCGGGCGACTAAACCTCGCGAAATTATTTATACGGATGTATGTGGACCTATGGAAGTCGAGTCATTAGGCAAGAAACTGTATTTTCTGACATTTAAAGACGATTTTTCAAAATTCACAAAGATTTACTTCTTCCGACGTAAGTCAGAAGTAACTGAAAAACTAAAAACCTTTTGCCTAGAAGTTGAAAATCAATTTAAGGATAAAATTAAAGAAATTCATAGTGATGGAGGGAAAGAATTCCAAAATAAAGAAGTCAAGGAATTTCTAAGAAGTCAGGGAATTAGGCACACGATTAACGTCCCATACACGCCTGAACAGAATGGTGTCGCAGAAAGGGAAAATAGAACAATAGTAGAGGCAGGTCGGTCGATGCTATATTCGAAACCAAATCTACCGCTGTTCTTATGGACCGAAGCCATGAACACAGCAGTACATGTCATAAATAAGACGGGGCCGACAAGACAAGATAAGAAAACACCATATGAACTGTGGTACGGGAAACCGCCGAATTTAGAAAAGTTTAGGGTTTTCGGTACTGAGTGCTTTGCTCACATACCTGCGGAGAAAGGGACAAAACGTGACAAAAAGGCTAACAAGGGATATTTGGTAGGCTATTTAGATGACGGACGAGGGTATCGAGTGTACGTGCCAACAGTAAAAAATGTAATATTAAGCCGTGACGTAATATTTAAGCCTGAACTAGAAAATGCGAAATTCGTAAAATTAAGTTTACCGAAAATTGTCGAGCGCGAAGATGTGAGTGCGCAGAGCGATAGAGCATGTACGTATGAAAGTGCAGAGAGTGAACATGAAAAACAACCTCATGGAACTAGCGACAATGTGAGACAATTGAGAGATAGAGATAAGATCAAACGAACCGATTTTTATGGTAACCCAGTAACGTACGTAGCGGAAAAATTACCGGTGGATTTTAACGAAGCGATGAGATCCGAAAAGAAAGAGTTATGGGAAACAGCTATGAATGATGAAATGAAATCGCACCATGAAAATAAGACGTGGATACTTGTAGAAAAACCTAAAGATCAGAAGGTACTTAGCAATAGGTGGGTTTTAACGATAAAGCTAAATCCGGACAACTCGGAACGATACAAAGCGCGACTTGTAATAAAAGGGTGTTCACAGAAAGAAGGCATAGATTATAAGGAAACATATAGTCCCGTTGCTCGGTTTGACACAATTAGATTAATGCTTAGTATTGCAGCCAAAAATAATTTACACCTCGGACAGTTCGACATTAAAACCGCATTCTTATATGGAAGTCTGGAAGAAGATATTCATATGAAACAACCTAAAGGTTATGATGATGGTACAAATCGGGTTTGTAAATTGCTAAAAAGCCTATATGGCTTAAAGCAGTCTCCAAGATGTTGGACGGAACGTTTCACAAAATTTATCTCGAACTTAAAATTTTATCAGAGTAACGCAGATCCTTGTTTTTATATTTATACAGAAGACGACAAATTAATGTCGATGACCATATACGTAGACGATGGAGTGGTAGCAGCTTCAGACGAATCTTTAATTGATAAATTCTTCGATGATTTAAATAAAGAATTCAAAATTACGAGTTCGAAAGAAGTAAAGAGTTTTCTTGGACTTGAAATTAATAGATTAGAAGATGGTTCAATATTCATTCATCAGAGTAGGTATATCGAAAACATATTGCAAAAATTTAATATGAATGAGGCAAACAGTGTTTCTACACCTATCGAGACTAATTGGAACGAAAGTAACATAGGCGATAATGATTGTAACGCACCATACAGAGAAGCCGTAGGGAACTTAATGTTTTTACAAACCGTAAGTAGGCCAGATATTAGTTTTGCAATAAATATAGCGGCGAGACACTTAGAGAATCCAAACCAGTATCAATGGAAATTAGTCAAACGAATTTTGCGCTACATAAAAGGGACCGCAGACATGGGACTCTTATATACAAAAGCAGGCAGTCTCGAAACCTTTAGCGACGCTGACTATGCAGGCGACAAAGAAACAAGAAAGTCGACATCAGGCGTTGTATGTAAGTATGCGAATGCGGCCATCACATGGCAATGTAAGCGACAACAATGTATAGCTCTATCTACGACCGAAGCTGAATATGTCAGTGCAGCCTCAGGAGCGAAAGAAATTATGTGGTTAAAGAAAATATTTCTTGAATGTAAATTAGAGATCCTTAAGTATATGCTATGTGTAGACAATACCAGTGCCGTGAAATTAATTAAGAATCCAGAATTCCATCAAAGAAGTAAGCATATTGACGTAAGATATCATTTCTTGCGAGATTTATACAATAGAGGCGAAATTGATATAACGTATGTAACAAGCGAAGAGCAATTGGCAGATATATGTACAAAGGCGTTGCCAAAACCGAGATTTGAATATTTAAGGAAAAAGTTAGGTTTCAAAAGTAAAAAAGATATTAATAGGTAATTGCTTGTAAACATGTAGAGTTTTTAGGGAGGGTGTCGAAGTGATTATTACTTCTCAAAAAAAAAAGAGGAAAAACTCTACATGATCTGTTTAGTCTTCTAGTTTTTTTTTTGTGTAATAAATTAATTTGTATGGAAAAGAGAAAGGCGGCTGGCAAATGTACTTGAGAAGGCATTGACAAATTAATTTTCAGATATTTACGACAAGAGTTAGAAAATATTAAGAGATAATTTGTAAATTTGAGATAATTGTTTGTAGGGATGTAGAGTTTTAGGGAGGGTGTTGAAGTGGTTACCACTTCTAAGAAAACTCTACATCTGGTCTTTTTTAGTTTTCTCAAGCACTGAAGCCATCGACAGCGCGTAGACAAAAGACAGCGACGAAGTCAGGCCATAAACAGTAGACAGGCGACGTTGGCTTCGGGGTTTTTCAGTTATTAGGTAACACAGCTAGCGTGCGGATCTGGACCAGCTCAAATTGTATTTTTACTTATTACACTTCTATTTAAATATATTTTCTACCTTACAATTTATCCACGTGTTTTCTCTGTTTACACACCGAGTAACCTCAACAATAGAGACAGACACTAAATGTATCGGTTTTGAGGAAAACTCATTAGAGGCTGATTAGAGAAATGATAGCGAAGATAACTATTCATTGGATGGTATGGATAAGGAAGAGTTAGAAGGTAGGGAAGATGAAAATGATAGTAGTTCTGAAAGCTCAAACACTACTAGGAGATCTACACGTATTAAGAAAACTCCAGTAAGGTATCCAGACTATGGATAAGGAAATAGAATGTCTCTATAAGAATAAAACTTGGAAATTGGTAGAAAGGGTAAAAGGCAAAGAAGTATTAGATGTAAAATGGGTTTACACGAAAAAATCAGAGGACAGGTATAAGGCTAGATTAGTGGTAAGGGGATTTCAACAAAGAAACGTAGCCGATGACATATATTCTCCAGTGGCGAGTAATCAGACCTTTAAGATATTGCTATCATATTGTTGTCAAAATGGATTAATAATGGAGCAAATGGATGTAGAAACTGCCTTTATAAATGGTGAAGTAACCTCGGAGGTATATGTAAATCAACCAAAGGGATATGCGGACGGAACGAATAGAGTTTGTAAATTATCGAAAGCGCTTTATGGGTTAAAAGAAAGTCCGAGGGACTGGTATGAGTGTTTTGATAAGTATGTGACGAGATTAGGTTTTAAGAAGAACAATATAGAGCTGTGCCTATATACTTATGGAGAGGGAGAAAATGTTGTTTATTTGTTAATATACGTAGACGATTTGTTGATTTATAGTGAAAACAAAGGGAAGATACAAAGTGTAAAGAAAATTATTAACTGATAAATTTAAAATGAAAGATTTAGGTGAAGTAAAAGAATATCTTGGAATAAATATAGAGTATGATTATTTAATAAATGAAATGAGATTAAGCCAAAAGAAATACATAGAATCATTAGCAAACAAATATAAATTACATAATAGCAAATTGTACTGTACACCTATGGAGACCAACTTAAAAATTGAAAAAGCTGAGATAAATAGAGAGGACATTGGATACAAGAATTTAATTGGCGCATTGCTGTATATTAGTGTAAATACCAGACCTGATATAAGTTATAGTGTGAATTATCTGAGTAAATTTCAAGATTGTTGTAACGAGACACATTTTAAATATGCCTTGCGAATATTGAAATATTTGTACCGGACTAGAGATTTAGGGCTACATTATAAAAGAAATGCAAAGTGCGAAACGATAGATTGTTATGTGGACGCTGATTGGGCAGGAGATCATATAGATAGGAAATCGACTTCTGGGTATGTAATTAGATTGTATGGAAATGTAATTGGATGGAAGTCTAAAAAACAAAGGTGTGTGAAAAAACCTCGCCGAGTATGTAGCACTATCGGAAGCGGTGAGCGAAGTAATGACTATCAGAGAACTAATGAAAATCTTCGATGTAAATGTAGACGATAACCCTGTAAAAATCTATGAGGATAACTCTGGAGTAATGAGTATAGCAAAATACGGAACTTTTACAAAAAATTATAAACACATTGAAGTTCATTACCACTACGTTCACGAGTACGTAAAGGAAAATAAGATAAACATAATAAAAGTAAGTACAGAAGAAAACACTGCGGATATTTTTACGAAGACACTGTGTAGAGAGAAATTTGAAAGGTTTAGGTCATGGATGAATGTAAAATAAGAGAAATGTAAATAAAGCGATAAATGGTAAATATTTTGTTAATTCGACAAGTATGTAAATAAAATTAAGTGTACAGTATTGTAATATCGTAGAATAGATTTGAATTAGAGGTCGGTTGAAAATAAGAAAAAACCGTGTACGTCGTCTTTCGTGGTTTGTTTACATCCAAGAGCGCCTAGTAACAGCGACGCGAGAAAGGATAAGCAGCGTCAAAACAGAGGTACGGTTTCATATTTCAAGGAATGGCAATCGAGAGGCCAGAGTATGTGAGCCGAAAAGTGTGTATGTGTGTGAGAGGACGAGTGCAAGAACGAGCACGACCGGGCAGGAGTGTGTTGCGAGAGTCAGAGCGAATTGAGTCGTTGAAGAGTACAGTCGTTAGAGGTTTCGAGTTGTCGAAGAGTAGAGTCGTTAGAGGTTTCGAGTCGTCGAAGCGTAGAGTCGTGAGAATTGATAGAGTTGTTAGAGAGAGAGAGTGTGTGTGTGTTAGATTCGTTGTGACGAGAGTGATCAAATAACTGTAAAGTTATTTGATATAGATACGAGTATTGCATTTAGTTTCCGTTAAATATCGTTCTCTGTCCAATTTATATTTGTATATTCAATTTAATATTAATAAGTTGTAAGTAATCGAAAAAAAAAAATTTCTATCCTTATTTTCCGATATTACAGTATAAATGTAAGGAGGCGTGTTAGGGAAATGATACATTTACACTGTACATGAGAGTGTGTGTGTAAGGGTCAGAGGGCGTCCAGGTCTTAGTTGAGACGTCAGCGCCCGCTGGCAGCGGTGGAGACGTGGACTTCCCACCGATCACATGGGTTAAGCAACGGTCGCCGCGGCACGGACAAGGATGGGTCAACGTTCGGGCGGGCGCTGGCGAAGAGGAAGAAGGCGCACCGCCGCCATTTTTCTGGGATTCTCCAAGGAGCACTAGGCAGGCAGAAGCCCCCGGAGCGCAGGACTACCCCGGGGGTAACCGGCGGAGCTATCCCGGCCGCCACAGGAGCACATGGAAACCAGGAAGAAAGGCGTCAGGGACGGGGTCCCCAGGAAGACGCGCAGGATCGAGGCGCTAGGGGGTGTGGTCCCCCCTAGTGTTCCAAAGAAGAGCAAGGATGCCTCCCTTCGAAAGAAGGAGAGATAGACGCCCGGGGGTGACCGGCAGAATTCGGAAGAGAACCCGGGTGCGTCTCGACTCAGGCGTCAGGATAGGCCACCGTGGAGTTTTAGTCGGTAAGAGTCCGACACTACCCGCCTAGCTGGTGTCCATGAGGATTTCTCCACGATAAAAAAAAAAAAAAAAAAAAAGGTCTTAGTTGAGACAAAAGACTGCCGTTAGAAGATTCTGGATAGTCGGTTGGCGACAAGCGTGCGTGCAAGACGTTCTTCAGAGTGTAATATAGATGTATAGCTGTTGTGTGTGAAATATAGTCAATTATTTGTATTTCCAAATCCTCGAATTTCCTTAACAGACACAAACCACCTTGAAGGTGACAACCTTCAACGAGCCTTCGGTCCTGAAGAAAGAGAAGGTCTCAACAGGCGACAAATCGATTCAGAAAGTAATCTCCCCCAATCTGTTACAGAACGTTCATGACTCTTTGACCGTAGTTCACAACCTAGGTAATAACGGGTTGAGTCCCATCCAGGACAGCAACAAGGTCAACGTCGAGTCGAAACCTACTGTAAAGGCTTCGAAGTCCACTGTGAACAAACCATCCAGGGGCAGTGTTTCTTCGGGCAATACTTCCACGATGGACGTCCAACACAACGTATCGACGTCCAATCATCTCTCTTACATCACGTCATCTGCAACCACCCCAGATTAGAAACATTCCATCGGACAGTCACACTCCGAGACGTAACGTGAAGACTCCTCCTTCGCCACCTCAGACATGTGCTACGCCTGCAATTGGCCCTACTCAGAATAATTTCAGCATTATTAATACCATGACTAATCACTCAAATGGTGTCGGTAATTTACAGAACATTCAATCTGATCTCAACGATTCTCTACTGAGTTCACAGAGCGCCGTACCGAACTCGTCGCGTATCATAAACATCTCACTGGAGTCACCCGTGGCTCCAAAAACGCCAATATACTCTCCAACACCAAGGCAAGTCACAGTCACGACGTCCAACGGTCACTCTCCACCGAGGATCATCACTAAGAGAATGCGATTCGAGCGAGTCATCGGGGGGAGTCCAGCCTCCCAATGAACCTCAAAACTCCGCACCGCGCTTGATGAATCTTCACCAAGCACCACCGACGTTCCCTTCAACGTTACTTCCTGGACCGAGGTGTTTAACGACACTTCCAGAAGCAAGATCCACGACACTTCCTGGGTCGAGAATTTCACGTGGAAATCGCTCGGCATCGACGAGGAAGACGGCGATCTAGACTACAAGGGAGACAACGTGCCATCCAGGCAACGGCCCTTCGGCCGCATCGCCAAGTTCACCCTGGGGACGACAGCATCATCCGGACGGCTGTTGTTCACACGGCGAGGAGCATCTTGGATCGAGGTGCCACGCAGCTCGTCCTACGCTCCTGTGTGAGTCAGACGCCGGATGCCTACGCAAAATAATAGTGAGTGAACAACTAGACGACGGGACGCCTTCTCAATTCTACGGGATCTGAAAAGCCTCACCACTCCGGCAATATCAGACGAATTAATCCGGACTCTCTGGGAAGGCCGACTCCCGGTGTACGTGCAACGCGACCTAGCCGCCGTCCAAGATAAGAGGTCCGAAACTCTGACCGCGATCGCCGACAGCATCCACGAAATACGCACGGAACTAGGACAGGTTGTTGCGGTCAGTACAGACCGAACCACGGCAGGAGGCAATCCAACAAAGTACGGCGGCGGAGTGAACGATGCTACGGCTGCCGCCATCAACGAGCTGAAGGAACAAATAACGCAGATACAGGCGCAGGTAAGCGCGTTGACCATCGGGGGCCGCCGGCGACCATTCTCCTGCGCGAAATACCGTCGCCGTTGGCGATCCCGAAGCCCGTCACGGCAAGGTGGCTTATGCCTTTATCATGCGACGTACGGGGAACGCGCGAGAAATTGCACCTCACCGTGCACATGGAAATCGAGAAACAGAACCGGCCGTCCGTAAACGCGGCGTACGACGACGGTTTGATCTCCCGCTGCATTTTTCTTCTGGATAAAAACACGCGCATCTCGTACTTGGTGGACACCGGCGCAGACTTCAGCGTCTGGCCGCGCAGCAAAATGCAGGGACCTGCGAAGAAGAGCGAGTACGAGTTGTACGCGGCTAATGGGGCACGAATTGCGACGTATGGTACAGTCGCGATCCACCTCAACCTGTCCCTCCGACGCGCCTTGAAGTGGTATTTTACAGTGGCTGACGTCCAGACACCTATCCTCGGCGTGGATTTCCTGAGTCACTACGGGATGCTCGTGGACCCACGGAACAAAAGATTAATCGACACGACGACCCAGTTATCATCAAAGGGGTACGCCGCCATAGACAACACGCCATCGGTGAAAACTATCTGCGGCGATTCGGTGTACCACCAATTACTGGCGGAATTCCCGGCCCTCACGCGTCCTCCGTCTTTCGGGAAGGAAAAGGCCCGACACGGCGTAGTACACCACATCGAAACTACGCCTGGCCCGCCGGTACCGGACCGCCTCAAGCAGGTAAGAGCTGAATTTGAGTTGATGATAGAACAAGGCGTGATGCGCCCATCGAAAAGCCCGTGGGCATCACCCCTTCACGTTCTGTCCAAAAAGGATAGAAATTTGCGACCATGCGGCGACTACCGAACGTTAAACGTTCGCACGATACCCAACTAAGCAGCGTGCCACCACGGAATTTGCAACCCTGCTCAAGGAACAAATGGAGAAAGTCCGGCCTCAGCCTGTGACACAATACAGGAAAAAGAAATTATTCACTTTCCGCGGAATTGGAGTCTTCTCCCTACGTATTTGTGGCGGATCGGTATCAATAGGGCGCCGACAAGTCGAGCCGCGGGTACCAACCGCCAACACTAGAGGGCTACGACGACAACGAGTCTGTCTGTCTAACTCGCTGGCGGTCGAATATACGATCAATTGATATAAATACCGCACCTAGCGAGACTCCCTCTACGTCTATGGCAGGGACTACCGGGCATAGCCTTACTGACGAGTCCACCGGTAGTCCCGGGACGAAACGCACTCTCTCTCTCTTTTCTTCCGTCACATATTCTTGCGACACGACGCAATTAGGGGCCCTTTACAGCCGCCTTACGATGGACCGTTTAGAGTAACGCGAAGAGGCGAGAAAATGTACACCAACAATGTTAACAATCGCGATATAAAGGTTTCCGTCGACCGGCTTAAGTCAGCATTTGTAGTATCAGAGAATCTCGACGCGAGAACCGCCGAAACCCGTGACATACTTATTTCACTAGAACGAATGAACGCTCGCAATGAAAGCGACGTGAAGAGCGACAACGAAGGAAACACTAGTAATAGGTATGTTACACGGTCAGGCCGAAGAGTCCGTTTTCCTGATTGGTTACAGGCTGGTTTCGGCTAGGCATCACAAAAAGATTACCCACGGGGACTTTCTCTGCAAAGGCAATAAAACGTTATCACTGGTAGGGGAGTGATGTAGCGGCACAAGAGTTGGAATTTGCTTCAAACCATGTTGTTGTTTAGCTTCGGAGTATCAAGACCGTTAGGTCAGAGGTATTGTAAGGAGTTATAAACTCCGGGGAAAACAATGGCGCCGCTACATGTAACCGTAAAACAAGACGAATTTGTATCTTTTGACCTTCTTCTGACGATTATGACTAAACGAACGTGATCGCAAACGATTCAGTATAAACTGTGACTAAACGTCTGTATAGATATCGTTTCGCGACAAGATCTGTTTTAAATACACTAACGAGTACACATATTGGTAGTCTCATTATTCGATCCCCTACAGCTCTTATTAAGGAAGATAGAGGCCTGTGACATTATTCAGCTTGGCCAACATTGAACAGGGCATATTGATAAGCCAGAGTAACTAACATACAACCTTTTTTTTTTTTTTTTTTTTTTTTACGTGGAGAAATCCTCATGGACACTCCGCTGTTGCAGTAATTGCGTAACAGCAGAGTAGTGTCGGACTCTTACCGACTAAAACTCCACGATGACCACCCGACGCGTATGACAGAGGTGCTCCAGGATTCTCTTATGAATTAACTTCAGTTGCACCCCCTTCACGCGTTCTCTAGTTCTAGCCAGTCCTAATATTTCCTGACTATTGAATTGGCGTTAGGGGGGGCCATTACCCCTAGCGCTGTCTCTCCTTATTGATATTCACCGGAGGCTTGTCTTGTGTGCTTCGACAACTCCCATACAACCTGGTGGTACAAGCTATGAAAAAACTTTCCCGGACATGAGAAAACACATTTGCCCAGATAACGTACGAAAGGTATTAGAGCCCACCAAATAAGATTTGCTACAATTAGCTGTAGTTCGTCACAATAAGCCTATGAGTATCGCGCGTCAGACGATTTTCGAATTAGTTGATGCTTGGATGTTCAAGATACGGAAGTGTGGAGAGATGAGACGTTTATGTACAACTTGATCATGGTGCAACCCATTCGTCAGCCAGAAAACTTCATGCACGATTTTCTAAAAAGAAACACATTTCCCCCCTTCCTTATGCCGTACCAATCCTCTCTCGTCGCTCCTTATCTCATACACAGACAGGCCAAATAATGTTGCCGATGACGGCCAACAGCCTGGGTACATGTACGGGTCTCTTGCCTGCGACAGAATTTTGTTATGTGTAGTATGCGGGGCAGAAAAGCACTTTTGCCATTAATATGAACTAGAAGATTGCAGAAAAATTGTAAACATTTTCCAAATTTTATTAATTTCATTTCATTTCTTAAAGTCTACAAAACTGTTAATCAACATTAAGCAAATATACAAAATCTTGACGTACAGAATAATGGAGCGAATATTAGAAACGATACTACTAAATCTACAAGCTAAAATGTACTATACAAATTTTCTTTAAAATATAAGACATGCAAAGTATATATTTCTGAAATTAAAAAATATCGGATCAAACACTCTTCGAACATACTTCGAACGCTCATTATTACGTATATTACCAAACCAATGCATACAATATAATATATAAACTAAGCCAACGAAAGGCGCAGAGACTGGAGAACATGGGGTCCCCGAGCGTGCAGTACGCTTCAGCATCGTTGCGAACACCAACTCCCTCCGCTTGTCCCAATGCCATCTCGAACGGTGAGACTGCAACCAGAAAATATCCATATATACATCAAGATAGTAATGCAATTTCTATTCTTGCAGCACCGACGTAATACGCGGTGCTCCGTAATCGCTCGAGATTCCATATAGTTGTTGAAATTTCTACGCATTTGGTAGATAAAACGTTGCGAGAAATCCTCTTGTCACAGTTAGGTCTTCCAAACCTGATCGCTTGCATTTTTCCCGCTACTTCAGCGTTGCAACGTTATTTTTATTTCTGCCAACTTAGACACGACATCGTCTGAACTGCCCAATTCAGGACACGATGGCTCCTCCCGGGGATTCTGTTGAGACGATCCCGGATTTTCCGTGTCCTCACCATTGTAGAGCTCATAATTTGTATAATTTACCTTCTTCTTCAAGCATTGTTTTTTAAATTTCTGCCATTTTGAAGCTGCTGATAATCGCCGGATGCGTAAATCATTTTTAGCTTTGGAAAGAGCGCACGTCAGCATTGCTTCAATCCGTAAATCGCGTCTGCGCTTTCGGCGACACTTTGATCTTTTGCGGCGAACTTCGTCAATCCAAGTTAGTAACCGTTCAGTTTCTGGCTTGTCGGCGTTAGTTTTCGAAAGTCCCTTCTTTGTCCTCGCCATGCTTTCTCAATTATTTCACCTAATTATTGAGTAAGTAAAAAGTATACCAACCTGTATCCGGCTCCTGTTTGTTGTAGAACAATACAGAAGAGATTCACACAACTGCACACAAAGGATTTGAAACCACCGAGCAAAACACCCTCCTCACAGCACAGTCGTAAGATGACTAAGGGAAGTCTACGCTGCGCGTCTGAAGTCCGCTGTCTATACCCCCTCCTCTGTCTTTATGACGTAGTCTTACGCGCGAAAATGGAAACTAGTTCCGTGTAAAATCTTACGTTGGCCTTACATTCTCAGAAATTTTGAAAAATTCTTTAATCCAATTAATTTTTAAATATATGTGCGACAATTTTAATGCTAAATTTTATATATTTTGTACATTATATTAAAATTCTTCATTTACAGGAAATAATCAATAGCGTATGAAGGTGTACTGCACGTATTATTTGGCACGTACATTAATGTTGATGCAAGAATAATTATTCCAATGATTTTAGGTTACACACATAATAGATAAAGTAGGCTGTAGACTATGAAATTCGTATGAAATAAGCAGAGAATAGTAACTAAATAAATGTATATGTATATCGAACATAAATCTTGTAAAAATAATATATTAAATTACATTCAAATCAAATATATAAACAAGATCTGTTGACTTTTAATTATTTTTTTGAAGCACTAGTATCAAATAAAATTGCGTCATATAAAAATGTCATCCCGAAACACAGTTTAACGTGATACAATTGTATTACTTTAATTTAAGCAGAAAATATCTAATCATATTTAACAATTTTGAAAAACATACCTCTACTAAACTATCATTATCTTTTCCTATACCATCGGCAAGGCCCTGAACAGCAAGCAGTTCAGCGGTTGTTAAATAACTAGCCAATTGTTCTCGAACTACATTTACTTCTCCCTGATACATAAAATCAACCAATGCAGCCTAATCATCGAATTTTACATTATTATTATATATTATAACAGGATGCTGACATGGATTTTCGTAAAATAGAATAAGTATCATTTACAAAATATATGTTAACCGTAACAAATTATTAAATTCTTAATTTCACTTTACCTTAAATAAATCTCTAAAATATGTACTACATGCAGATAATAGCAGTTTGTCTGCTCTTATTCCTTTTTCCTTCGCAGCTTAAATTTACATCAACGAGATCTTCTTCGGTTCTCAGCGTATCAAAAGCACAAGTAATATGTTTTAAGTAATTATTCCACCTAAGAGAAAACTGTTTAATCCGTAAAACAATTATATTAAATTTGCAATTTTCAATCTGAAAAACATTTGACTTCAATGAGTATATTTTGATTTTTACCTGCCGGAAAACTGATGGAACAAAAATTTGTTACAACTATCATGTACTTATGTAATTAAAACAAGACAAAGCTTTTATAAATATAAAAATTGTCATAAATATTTTGACGCAACGCATTTGAACATTTTATGACTCATTGTATTAACACCACATTATTTCTTTTTTTGCGAGTATAATAAAAGCAATAATATTTAAACAATACATACTTGTTTAGATGCCTTTCGCAATATGACTTTCCCATAGAGCAGGTGGCTTATTACAAAATTCACGTCATAAATGTAATTTTCTTCAACTTCCAAAGCAAAAGTTATAAGTGTCCACCCAGGAATACCCAACATTTTGAAACACTTAAATAATACAAATTTCATATTTGGGTATTACATATTTCTAACAATTGAACACTACCATGCTTACCATGCTTTCATTAGCATGCTTAAAATGACTTTATATTGAAATTATTTGTATGGTATGCCCATTTCCTTATCACCCTTTATTTTTCTTTCTCCTTCTGCAGAAGAGTTAAGACTATTTGTATCCTCCCTATATTTGTCTATTATACATCCTACATACTTTCGCAAATAACAAAAAATAGCAAGGTCAGATATAGCTTCAATGTATACGGTCATCACAATGAAATGTGAATTACCTTCGGCAGATCTAAAATATTAAACGTGAAACGATGATCTTAATTTGGAATAGATTATAGATACACAATCTGTTCGTTTTTTCCTTTCTTAGCAATGATCTGTTCCATTGTCAAACAAGTATTTCACTCCGTAGCCGGATGAAATGCAAATTTATATCGTATTATGCTTATCATTATACTGCAAGTACTTTGAATCACTGAAATTGCAGAACCATTTCCTGTTATTGAATGCAAAACATACAGCACGAACACGTTTTCCATTATCAAAAAACGCCATACAAATGTCTCATCCATTGTATTAAAGTGATAAGAGATAGACACAGCACCAAGCCTGCAGCTTATAATACAACAATTTGCACCAGTTTCTCAATTTTCCCCAATTATATTCAATGTTTACAATAATTATCCTTCATATAAAATTGTTACCTTTATCCAGTGCATACCACCTCTCTCCCCCTCTTTAAAAATATGACCTTTTTCAACTTAATGTCTCCCAAAAACGGATTTAGCAGAAAGTATACGACATATATAACGATCCAATTAGAAACTACCAGAGCATGTGTATTTTAAGCGGATCTTTAAACGTCGATTAAACGCGTTCTCTATCCAATCCTGGCTGAAACATAATTACTCGCACCCCCAGTAACCCACCTCTAAGTCATTCCAATCAACGTACCATGCAAACACGAATCCAACGCGTTCCAGGAATACAAACAACTGCCTGTAGCTGTTTAGCTGTACGCGACGAGTATAATTATTTCGGGTACTCCTCCAGTACAAAACAGACACCCAAACGACATTATTTCAACACAAAAATATTTAAAACAATAGTTATAAAGGCATGATACTTAATACCGCGCTTGACATCAGGTATAATAAAAATAAATTTCTTCAAAAAAATTTCAAGTTAAATCTTAAGCTTGTGTAATTATATCAAACTTGTTCAATTGACAATGAGCAATTTCCATCGTGTTTTGACAACTGACTCATCGCTGATGTATTTCCTCGGAATCGAAAAAGGAATGTGCATAATTTTGTCCTCCGTCAACACTCAAAATATTATCTGCATGCTATACTCAGGGATTCAATTTTATATTACGTTGCCTCATGTTCCATCACTGCTTTCCTACTATCAGTCACTTGAACGGTAATATAAACCAGTCTTTTATTTCCTATACTATTCCGCATACCATTTATCAGGAACAATACATTTTATTTGTTAATCTAACTAGATGCGAAGTTCCTCATTTGTCCTAATATCAATCAATGAATAAGTGAATTGAAATCTGTGAAAATAATGTAAAATCGGAAAATAAGGATAGAAATCTTTTCCCGATTACTTACAATTTATTAATATTAAATTGAATATACAAATATAAATTGGACAGGAAACGATATTTATTTAACGGAAACTAAATGCAATACTCGTATCTATATCAAATAACTTTACAGTTATTTGACCACTCTCGTCACAACGAATCTAACACACACACACTCTCTCTCTCTCTAACAACTCTATCAATTCTCACGACTCTACTCTTCGACGACTCGATACCTCTAACGACTCTACTCTTCGACGACTCAATTAGCTCTGATTCTCGCAACACGCACACTTTTCGACTCGCCTTGCGTAGCGAAACCGTCCTTCTTCTAACGTTGTCTATTGTTTCCCTCATACCTATGTAAGAACTACCAACTACGTGCCTTTATTCACGTAGGCACTCTTGCATGTAAACGAAGTACAGAAACACGACGTACACGGTTTCTCTATTTTCAACTGATTTCTAATTCGAATTACTTTACGATATTACAATAAGTATCTAGTAATACGACTTCCGAACGTACGTAATTATTGCAATGATTGTTAAATTTCAAAGCAATTTCCTATCCATGTTAAACATATTACGTATATGTGCGTGTCTATTATTTCGATTAGTTGCTCTACTTGCGGTAGTTCGCCATTCTGGACCATCTAGACTCAACAAAGATGCATTCAATTTACTCCATACCTCAAAAAGCTCTGTAGCGGCATAAGAGTTAGAATTTGCTTCAAACCATGTTGTTGTTTTGCTTCGGAATATCGAGAGGAATTGTAAGGAATTATAAACTCCGGGGAAAACAATGGTGCCGCTACGTGTAACCGTAAAACAAGACGAATTTGTATCTTTTGACCTTCTTCTGACGATTATGACTAAACGAACGTGATCGCAAACGATTCAGTATAAACTGTGACTAAACGTCTGTATAGATATCGTTTCGCGACAAGATCTGTTTTAAATACACTAACGAGTACACATATTGGTAGTCTCATTATTCGATCCCCTACAGCTCTTATTAAGGAAGATAGAGGCCTGTGACATTATTCAGCTTGGCCAACATTGAACAGGGCATATTGATAAGCCAGAGTAACTAACATACAACCTTTTTTTTTTTTTTTTTTTTTTACGTGGAGAAATCCTCATGGACACTCCGCTGTTGCAGTAATTGCGTAACAGCAGAGTAGTGTCGGACTCTTACCGACTAAAACTCCACGATGACCACCCGACGCGTATGACAGAGGTGCTCCAGGATTCTCTTATGAATTAACTTCAGTTGCACCCCCTTCACGCGTTCTCTAGTTCTAGCCAGTCCTAATATTTCCTGACTATTGAATTGGCGTTAGGGGGGGCCATTACCCCTAGCGCTGTCTCTCCTTATTGATATTCACCGGAGGCTTGTCTTGTGTGCTTCGACAACTCCCATACAACCTGGTGGTACAAGCTATGAAAAAACTTTCCCGGACATGAGAAAACACATTTGCCCAGATAACGTACGAAAGGTATTAGAGCCCACCAAATAAGATTTGCTACAATTAGCTGTAGTTCGTCACAATAAGCCTATGAGTATCGCGCGTCAGACGATTTTCGAATTAGTTGATGCTTGGATGTTCAAGATACGGAAGTGTGGAGAGATGAGACGTTTATGTACAACTTGATCATGGTGCAACCCATTCGTCAGCCAGAAAACTTCATGCACGATTTTCTAAAAAGAAACACATTTCCCCCCTTCCTTATGCCGTACCAATCCTCTCTCGTCGCTCCTTATCTCATACACAGACAGGCCAAATAATGTTGCCGATGACGGCCAACAGCCTGGGTACATGTACGGGTCTCTTGCCTGCGACAGAATTTTGTTATGTGTAGTATGCGGGGCAGAAAAGCACTTTTGCCATTAATATGAACTAGAAGATTGCAGAAAAATTGTAAACATTTTCCAAATTTTATTAATTTCATTTCATTTCTTAAAGTCTACAAAACTGTTAATCAACATTAAGCAAATATACAAAATCTTGACGTACAGAATAATGGAGCGAATATTAGAAACGATACTACTAAATCTACAAGCTAAAATGTACTATACAAATTTTCTTTAAAATATAAGACATGCAAAGTATATATTTCTGAAATTAAAAAATATCGGATCAAACACTCTTCGAACATACTTCGAACGCTCATTATTACGTATATTACCAAACCAATGCATACAATATAATATATAAACTAAGCCAACGAAAGGCGCAGAGACTGGAGAACATGGGGTCCCCGAGCGTGCAGTACGCTTCAGCATCGTTGCGAACACCAACTCCCTCCGCTTGTCCCAATGCCATCTCGAACGGTGAGACTGCAACCAGAAAATATCCATATATACATCAAGATAGTAATGCAATTTCTATTCTTGCAGCACCGACGTAATACGCGGTGCTCCGTAATCGCTCGAGATTCCATATAGTTGTTGAAATTTCTACGCATTTGGTAGATAAAACGTTGCGAGAAATCCTCTTGTCACAGTTAGGTCTTCCAAACCTGATCGCTTGCATTTTTCCCGCTACTTCAGCGTTGCAACGTTACTTTTATTTCTGCCAACTTAGACACGACATCGTCTGAACTGCCCAATTCAGGACACGATGGCTCCTCCCGGGGATTCTGTTGAGACGATCCCGGATTTTCCGTGTCCTCACCATTGTAGAGCTCATAATTTGTATAATTTACCTTCTTCTTCAAGCATTGTTTTTTAAATTTCTGCCATTTTGAAGCTGCTGATAATCGCCGGATGCGTAAATCATTTTTAGCTTTGGAAAGAGCGCACGTCAGCATTGCTTCAATCCGTAAATCGCGTCTGCGCTTTCGGCGACACTTTGATCTTTTGCGGCGAACTTCGTCAATCCAAGTTAGTAACCGTTCAGTTTCTGGCTTGTCGGCGTTAGTTTTCGAAAGTCCCTTCTTTGTCCTCGCCATGCTTTCTCAATTATTTCACCTAATTATTGAGTAAGTAAAAAGTATACCAACCTGTATCCGGCTCCTGTTTGTTGTAGAACAATACAGAAGAGATTCACACAACTGCACACAAAGGATTTGAAACCACCGAGCAAAACACCCTCCTCACAGCACAGTCGTAAGATGACTAAGGGAAGTCTACGCTGCGCGTCTGAAGTCCGCTGTCTATACCCCCTCCTCTGTCTTTATGACGTAGTCTTACGCGCGAAAATGGAAACTAGTTCCGTGTAAAATCTTACGTTGGCCTTACATTCTCAGAAATTTTGAAAAATTCTTTAATCCAATTAATTTTTAAATATATGTGCGACAATTTTAATGCTAAATTTTATATATTTTGTACATTATATTAAAATTCTTCATTTACAGGAAATAATCAATAGCGTATGAAGGTGTACTGCACGTATTATTTGGCACGTACATTAATGTTGATGCAAGAATAATTATTCCAATGATTTTAGGTTACACACATAATAGATAAAGTAGGCTGTAGACTATGAAATTCGTATGAAATAAGCAGAGAATAGTAACTAAATAAATGTATATGTATATCGAACATAAATCTTGTAAAAATAATATATTAAATTACATTCAAATCAAATATATAAACAAGATCTGTTGACTTTTAATTATTTTTTTGAAGCACTAGTATCAAATAAAATTGCGTCATATAAAAATGTCATCCCGAAACACAGTTTAACGTGATACAATTGTATTACTTTAATTTAAGCAGAAAATATCTAATCATATTTAACAATTTTGAAAAACATACCTCTACTAAACTATCATTATCTTTTCCTATACCATCGGCAAGGCCCTGAACAGCAAGCAGTTCAGCGGTTGTTAAATAACTAGCCAATTGTTCTCGAACTACATTTACTTCTCCCTGATACATAAAATCAACCAATGCAGCCTAATCATCGAATTTTACATTATTATTATATATTATAACAGGATGCTGACATGGATTTTCGTAAAATAGAATAAGTATCATTTACAAAATATATGTTAACAGTAACAAATTATTAAATTCTTAATTTCACTTTACCTTAAATAAATCTCTAAAATATGTACTACATGCAGATAATAGCAGTTTGTCTGCTCTTATTCCTTTTTCCTTCGCAGCTTAAATTTACATCAACGAGATCTTCTTCGGTTCTCAGCGTATCAAAAGCACAAGTAATATGTTTTAAGTAATTATTCCACCTAAGAGAAAACTGTTTAATCCGTAAAACAATTATATTAAATTTGCAATTTTCAATCTGAAAAACATTTGACTTCAATGAGTATATTTTGATTTTTACCTGCCGGAAAACTGATGGAACAAAAATTTGTTACAACTATCATGTACTTATGTAATTAAAACAAGACAAAGTTTTTATAAATATAAAAATTGTCATAAATATTTTGACGCAACGCATTTGAACACTTTATGACTCAATGTATTAACACCACATTATTTCTTTTTTTGCGAGTATAATAAAAGCAATAATATTTAAACAATACATACTTGTTTAGATGCCCTTCGCAATATGACTTTCCCATAGAGCAGGTGGCTTATTACAAAATTCACGTCATAAATGTAATTTTCTTCAACTTCCAAAGCAAAAGTTATAAGTGTCCACCCAGGAATACCCAACATTTTGAAACACTTAAATAATACAAATTTCATATTTGGGTATTACATATTTCTAACAATTGAACACTACCATGCTTACCATGCTTTCATTAGCATGCTTAAAATGACTTTATATTGAAATTATTTGTATGGTATGCCCATTTCCTTATCACCCTTTATTTTTCTTTCTCCTTCTGCAGAAGAGTTAAGACTATTTGTATCCTCCCTATATTTGTCTATTATACATCCTACATACTTTCGCAAATAACAAAAAATAGCAAGGTCAGATATAGCTTCAATGTATACGGTCATCACAATGAAATGTGAATTACCTTCGGCAGATCTAAAATATTAAACGTGAAACGATGATCTTAATTTGGAATAGATTATAGATACACAATCTGTTCGTTTTTTCCTTTCTTAGCAATGATCTGTTCCATTGTCAAACAAGTATTTCACTCCGTAGCCGGATGAAATGCAAATTTATATCGTATTATGCTTATCATTATACTGCAAGTACTTTGAATCACTGAAATTGCAGAACCATTTCCTGTTATTGAATGCAAAACATACAGCACGAACACGTTTTCCATTATCAAAAAACGCCATACAAATGTCTCATCCATTGTATTAAAGTGATAAGAGATAGACACAGCACCAAGCCTGCAGCTTATAATACAACAATTTGCACCAGTTTCTCAATTTTCCCCAATTATATTCAATGTTTACAATAATTATCCTTCATATAAAATTGTTACCTTTATCCAGTGCATACCACCTCTCTCCCCCTCTTTAAAAATATGACCTTTTTCAACTTAATGTCTCCCAAAAACGGATTTAGCAGAAAGTATACGACATATATAACGATCCAATTAGAAACTACCAGAGCATGTGTATTTTAAGCGGATCTTTAAACGTCGATTAAACGCGTTCTCTATCCAATCCTGGCTGAAACATAATTACTCGCACCCCCAGTAACCCACCTCTAAGTCATTCCAATCAACGTACCATGCAAACACGAATCCAACGCGTTCCAGGAATACAAACAACTGCCTGTAGCTGTTTAGCTGTACGCGACGAGTATAATTATTTCGGGTACTCCTCCAGTACAAAACAGACACCCAAACGACATTATTTCAACACAAAAATATTTAAAACAATAGTTATAAAAGCATGATACTTAATACCGCGCTTGACATCAGGTATAATAAAAATAAATTTCTTCAAAAAAATTTCAAGTTAAATCTTAAGCTTGTGTAATTATATCAAACTTGTTCAATTGACAATGAGCAATTTCCATCGTGTTTTGACAACTGACTCATCGCTGATGTATTTCCTCGGAATCGAAAAAGGAATGTGCATAATTTTGTCCTCCGTCAACACTCAAAATATTATCTGCATGCTATACTCAGGGATTCAATTTTATATTACGTTGCCTCATGTTCCATCACTGCTTTCCTACTATCAGTCACTTGAACGGTAATATAAACCAGTCTTTTATTTCCTATACTATTCCGCATAACATTTATCAGGAACAATACATTTTATTTGTTAATCTAACTAGATGCGAAGTTCCTCATTTGTCCTAATATCAATCAATGAATAAGTGAATTGAAATCTGTGAAAATAATGTAAAATCGGAAAATAAGGATAGAAATCTTTTCCCGATTACTTACAATTTATTAATATTAAATTGAATATACAAATATAAATTGGACAGGAAACGATATTTATTTAACGGAAACTAAATGCAATACTCGTATCTATATCAAATAACTTTACAGTTATTTGACCACTCTCGTCACAACGAATCTAACACACACACACTCTCTCTCTCTCTCTAACAACTCTATCAATTCTCACGACTCTACTCTTCGACGACTCGATACCTCTAACGACTCTACTCTTCGACGACTCAATTAGCTCTGATTCTCGCAACACGCACACTTTTCGACTCGCCTTGCGTAGCGAAACCGTCCTTCTTCTAACGTTGTCTATTGTTTCCCTCATACCTATGTAAGAACTACCAACTACGTGCCTTTATTCACGTAGGCACTCTTGCATGTAAACGAAGTACAGAAACACGACGTACACGGTTTCTCTATTTTCAACTGATTTCTAATTCGAATTACTTTACGATATTACAATAAGTATCTAGTAATACGACTTCCGAACCTACGTAATTATTGCAATGATTGTTAAATTTCAAAGCAATTTCCTATCCATGTTAAACATATTACGTATATGTGCGTGTCTATTATTTCGATTAGTTGCTCTACTTGCGGTAGTTCGCCATTCTGGACCATCTAGACTCAACAAAGATGCATTCAATTTACTCCATACCTCAAAAAGCTCTGTAGCGGCATAAGAGTTAGAATTTGCTTCAAACCATGTTGTTGTTTTGCTTCGGAATATCGAGAGGAATTGTAAGGAATTATAAACTCCGGGGAAAACAATGGTGCCGCTACGTGTAACCGTAAAACAAGACGAATTTGTATCTTTTGACCTTCTTCTGACGATTATGACTAAACGAACGTGATCGCAAACGATTCAGTATAAACTGTGACTAAACGTCTGTATAGATATCGTTTCGCGTCAAAATCTGTTTTAAATACACTAACGAGTACACATATTGGTAGTCTCATTATTCGATCCCCTACAGCTCTTATTAAGGAAGATAGAGGCCTGTGACATTATTCAGCTTGGCCAACATTGAACAGGGCATATTGATAAGCCAGAGTAACTAACATACAACCTTTTTTTTTTTTTTTTTTTTTTTTTACGTGGAGAAATCCTCATGGACACTCCGCTGTTGCAGTAATTGCGTAACAGCAGAGTAGTGTCGGACTCTTACCGACTAAAACTCCACGATGACCACCCGACGCGTATGACAGAGGTGCTCCAGGATTCTCTTATGAATTAACTTCAGTTGCACCCCCTTCACGCGTTCTCTAGTTCTAGCCAGTCCTAATATTTCCTGACTATTGAATTGGCGTTAGGGGGGGCCATTACCCCTAGCGCTGTCTCTCCTTATTGATATTCACCGGGTTCATGGGTTCATATTCATGGGAGTTGTCTTGTGTGCTTCGACAACTCCCATACAACCTGGTGGTACAAGCTATGAAAAAACTTTCCCGGACATGAGAAAACACATTTGCCCAGATAACGTACGAAAGGTATTAGAGCCCACCAAATAAGATTTGCTACAATTAGCTGTAGTTCGTCACAATAAGCCTATGAGTATCGCGCGTCAGACGATTTTCGAATTAGTTGATGCTTGGATGTTCAAGATACGGAAGTGTGGAGAGATGAGACGTTTATGTACAACTTGATCATGGTGCAACCCATTCGTCAGCCAGAAAACTTCATGCACGATTTTCTAAAAAGAAACACATTTCCCCCCTTCCTTATGCCGTACCAATCCTCTCTCGTCGCTCCTTATCTCATACACAGACAGGCCAAATAATGTTGCCGATGACGGCCAACAGCCTGGGTACATGTACGGGTCTCTTGCCTGCGACAGAATTTTGTTATGTGTAGTATGCGGGGCAGAAAAGCACTTTTGCCATTAATATGAACTAGAAGATTGCAGAAAAATTGTAAACATTTTCCAAATTTTATTAATTTCATTTCATTTCTTAAAGTCTACAAAACTGTTAATCAACATTAAGCAAATATACAAAATCTTGACGTACAGAATAATGGAGCGAATATTAGAAACGATACTACTAAATCTACAAGCTAAAATGTACTATACAAATTTTCTTTAAAATATAAGACATGCAAAGTATATATTTCTGAAATTAAAAAATATCGGATCAAACACTCTTCGAACATACTTCGAACGCTCATTATTACGTATATTACCAAACCAATGCATACAATATAATATATAAACTAAGCCAACGAAAGGCGCAGAGACTGGAGAACATGGGGTCCCCGAGCGTGCAGTACGCTTCAGCATCGTTGCGAACACCAACTCCCTCCGCTTGTCCCAATGCCATCTCGAACGGTGAGACTGCAACCAGAAAATATCCATATATACATCAAGATAGTAATGCAATTTCTATTCTTGCAGCACCGACGTAATACGCGGTGCTCCGTAATCGCTCGAGATTCCATATAGTTGTTGAAATTTCTACGCATTTGGTAGATAAAACGTTGCGAGAAATCCTCTTGTCACAGTTAGGTCTTCCAAACCTGATCGCTTGCATTTTTCCCGCTACTTCAGCGTTGCAACGTTATTTTTATTTCTGCCAACTTAGACACGACATCGTCTGAACTGCCCAATTCAGGACACGATGGCTCCTCCCGGGGATTCTGTTGAGACGATCCCGGATTTTCCGTGTCCTCACCATTGTAGAGCTCATAATTTGTATAATTTACCTTCTTCTTCAAGCATTGTTTTTTAAATTTCTGCCATTTTGAAGCTGCTGATAATCGCCGGATGCGTAAATCATTTTTAGCTTTGGAAAGAGCGCACGTCAGCATTGCTTCAATCCGTAAATCGCGTCTGCGCTTTCGGCGACACTTTGATCTTTTGCGGCGAACTTCGTCAATCCAAGTTAGTAACCGTTCAGTTTCTGGCTTGTCGGCGTTAGTTTTCGAAAGTCCCTTCTTTGTCCTCGCCATGCTTTCTCAATTATTTCACCTAATTATTGAGTAAGTAAAAAGTATACCAACCTGTATCCGGCTCCTGTTTGTTGTAGAACAATACAGAAGAGATTCACACAACTGCACACAAAGGATTTGAAACCACCGAGCAAAACACCCTCCTCACAGCACAGTCGTAAGATGACTAAGGGAAGTCTACGCTGCGCGTCTGAAGTCCGCTGTCTATACCCCCTCCTCTGTCTTTATGACGTAGTCTTACGCGCGAAAATGGAAACTAGTTCCGTGTAAAATCTTACGTTGGCCTTACATTCTCAGAAATTTTGAAAAATTCTTTAATCCAATTAATTTTTAAATATATGTGCGACAATTTTAATGCTAAATTTTATATATTTTGTACATTATATTAAAATTCTTCATTTACAGGAAATAATCAATAGCGTATGAAGGTGTACTGCACGTATTATTTGGCACGTACATTAATGTTGATGCAAGAATAATTATTCCAATGATTTTAGGTTACACACATAATAGATAAAGTAGGCTGTAGACTATGAAATTCGTATGAAATAAGCAGAGAATAGTAACTAAATAAATGTATATGTATATCGAACATAAATCTTGTAAAAATAATATATTAAATTACATTCAAATCAAATATATAAACAAGATCTGTTGACTTTTAATTATTTTTTTGAAGCACTAGTATCAAATAAAATTGCGTCATATAAAAATGTCATCCCGAAACACAGTTTAACGTGATACAATTGTATTACTTTAATTTAAGCAGAAAATATCTAATCATATTTAACAATTTTGAAAAACATACCTCTACTAAACTATCATTATCTTTTCCTATACCATCGGCAAGGCCCTGAACAGCAAGCAGTTCAGCGGTTGTTAAATAACTAGCCAATTGTTCTCGAACTACATTTACTTCTCCCTGATACATAAAATCAACCAATGCAGCCTAATCATCGAATTTTACATTATTATTATATATTATAACAGGATGCTGACATGGATTTTCGTAAAATAGAATAAGTATCATTTACAAAATATATGTTAACAGTAACAAATTATTAAATTCTTAATTTCACTTTACCTTAAATAAATCTCTAAAATATGTACTACATGCAGATAATAGCAGTTTGTCTGCTCTTATTCCTTTTTCCTTCGCAGCTTAAATTTACATCAACGAGATCTTCTTCGGTTCTCAGCGTATCAAAAGCACAAGTAATATGTTTTAAGTAATTATTCCACCTAAGAGAAAACTGTTTAATCCGTAAAACAATTATATTAAATTTGCAATTTTCAATCTGAAAAACATTTGACTTCAATGAGTATATTTTGATTTTTACCTGCCGGAAAACTGATGGAACAAAAATTTGTTACAACTATCATGTACTTATGTAATTAAAACAAGACAAAGTTTTTATAAATATAAAAATTGTCATAAATATTTTGACGCAACGCATTTGAACACTTTATGACTCAATGTATTAACACCACATTATTTCTTTTTTTGCGAGTATAATAAAAGCAATAATATTTAAACAATACATACTTGTTTAGATGCCCTTCGCAATATGACTTTCCCATAGAGCAGGTGGCTTATTACAAAATTCACGTCATAAATGTAATTTTCTTCAACTTCCAAAGCAAAAGTTATAAGTGTCCACCCAGGAATACCCAACATTTTGAAACACTTAAATAATACAAATTTCATATTTGGGTATTACATATTTCTAACAATTGAACACTACCATGCTTACCATGCTTTCATTAGCATGCTTAAAATGACTTTATATTGAAATTATTTGTATGGTATGCCCATTTCCTTATCACCCTTTATTTTTCTTTCTCCTTCTGCAGAAGAGTTAAGACTATTTGTATCCTCCCTATATTTGTCTATTATACATCCTACATACTTTCGCAAATAACAAAAAATAGCAAGGTCAGATATAGCTTCAATGTATACGGTCATCACAATGAAATGTGAATTACCTTCGGCAGATCTAAAATATTAAACGTGAAACGATGATCTTAATTTGGAATAGATTATAGATACACAATCTGTTCGTTTTTTCCTTTCTTAGCAATGATCTGTTCCATTGTCAAACAAGTATTTCACTCCGTAGCCGGATGAAATGCAAATTTATATCGTATTATGCTTATCATTATACTGCAAGTACTTTGAATCACTGAAATTGCAGAACCATTTCCTGTTATTGAATGCAAAACATACAGCACGAACACGTTTTCCATTATCAAAAAACGCCATACAAATGTCTCATCCATTGTATTAAAGTGATAAGAGATAGACACAGCACCAAGCCTGCAGCTTATAATACAACAATTTGCACCAGTTTCTCAATTTTCCCCAATTATATTCAATGTTTACAATAATTATCCTTCATATAAAATTGTTACCTTTATCCAGTGCATACCACCTCTCTCCCCCTCTTTAAAAATATGACCTTTTTCAACTTAATGTCTCCCAAAAACGGATTTAGCAGAAAGTATACGACATATATAACGATCCAATTAGAAACTACCAGAGCATGTGTATTTTAAGCGGATCTTTAAACGTCGATTAAACGCGTTCTCTATCCAATCCTGGCTGAAACATAATTACTCGCACCCCCAGTAACCCACCTCTAAGTCATTCCAATCAACGTACCATGCAAACACGAATCCAACGCGTTCCAGGAATACAAACAACTGCCTGTAGCTGTTTAGCTGTACGCGACGAGTAT
Organism: Bombus huntii; assembly: GCF_024542735.1. NCBI lineage: Eukaryota > Metazoa > Arthropoda > Insecta > Hymenoptera > Apidae > Bombus > Bombus huntii. Next base: position 1,699,089 of record NW_026099316.1, on the reverse strand, counting down.
AATTATTTCGGGTACTCCTCCAGTACAAAACAGACACCCAAACGACATTATTTCAACACAAAAATATTTAAAACAATAGTTATAAAAGCATGATACTTAATACCGCGCTTGACATCAGGTATAATAAAAATAAATTTCTTCAAAAAAATTTCAAGTTAAATCTTAAGCTTGTGTAATTATATCAAACTTGTTCAATTGACAATGAGCAATTTCCATCGTGTTTTGACAACTGACTCATCGCTGATGTATTTCCTCGGAATCGAAAAAGGAATGTGCATAATTTTGTCCTCCGTCAACACTCAAAATATTATCTGCATGCTATACTCAGGGATTCAATTTTATATTACGTTGCCTCATGTTCCATCACTGCTTTCCTACTATCAGTCACTTGAACGGTAATATAAACCAGTCTTTTATTTCCTATACTATTCCGCATACCATTTATCAGGAACAATACATTTTATTTGTTAATCTAACTAGATGCGAAGTTCCTCATTTGTCCTAATATCAATCAATGAATAAGTGAATTGAAATCTGTGAAAATAATGTAAAATCGGAAAATAAGGATAGAAATCTTTTCCCGATTACTTACAATTTATTAATATTAAATTGAATATACAAATATAAATTGGACAGGAAACGATATTTATTTAACGGAAACTAAATGCAATACTCGTATCTATATCAAATAACTTTACAGTTATTTGACCACTCTCGTCACAACGAATCTAACACACACACACTCTCTCTCTCTCTCTAACAACTCTATCAATTCTCACGACTCTACTCTTCGACGACTCGATACCTCTAACGACTCTACTCTTCGACGACTCAATTAGCTCTGATTCTCGCAACACGCACACTTTTCGACTCGCCTTGCGTAGCGAAACCGTCCTTCTTCTAACGTTGTCTATTGTTTCCCTCATACCTATGTAAGAACTACCAACTACGTGCCTTTATTCACGTAGGCACTCTTGCATGTAAACGAAGTACAGAAACACGACGTACACGGTTTCTCTATTTTCAACTGATTTCTAATTCGAATTACTTTACGATATTACAATAAGTATCTAGTAATACGACTTCCGAACCTACGTAATTATTGCAATGATTGTTAAATTTCAAAGCAATTTCCTATCCATGTTAAACATATTACGTATATGTGCGTGTCTATTATTTCGATTAGTTGCTCTACTTGCGGTAGTTCGCCATTCTGGACCATCTAGACTCAACAAAGATGCATTCAATTTACTCCATACCTCAAAAAGCTCTGTAGCGGCATAAGAGTTAGAATTTGCTTCAAACCATGTTGTTGTTTTGCTTCGGAATATCGAGAGGAATTGTAAGGAATTATAAACTCCGGGGAAAACAATGGTGCCGCTACGTGTAACCGTAAAACAAGACGAATTTGTATCTTTTGACCTTCTTCTGACGATTATGACTAAACGAACGTGATCGCAAACGATTCAGTATAAACTGTGACTAAACGTCTGTATAGATATCGTTTCGCGTCAAAATCTGTTTTAAATACACTAACGAGTACACATATTGGTAGTCTCATTATTCGATCCCCTACAGCTCTTATTAAGGAAGATAGAGGCCTGTGACATTATTCAGCTTGGCCAACATTGAACAGGGCATATTGATAAGCCAGAGTAACTAACATACAACCTTTTTTTTTTTTTTTTTTTTTTACGTGGAGAAATCCTCATGGACACTCCGCTGTTGCAGTAATTGCGTAACAGCAGAGTAGTGTCGGACTCTTACCGACTAAAACTCCACGATGACCACCCGACGCGTATGACAGAGGTGCTCCAGGATTCTCTTATGAATTAACTTCAGTTGCACCCCCTTCACGCGTTCTCTAGTTCTAGCCAGTCCTAATATTTCCTGACTATTGAATTGGCGTTAGGGGGGGCCATTACCCCTAGCGCTGTCTCTCCTTATTGATATTCACCGGAGGCTTGTCTTGTGTGCTTCGACAACTCCCATACAACCTGGTGGTACAAGCTATGAAAAAACTTTCCCGGACATGAGAAAACACATTTGCCCAGATAACGTACGAAAGGTATTAGAGCCCACCAAATAAGATTTGCTACAATTAGCTGTAGTTCGTCACAATAAGCCTATGAGTATCGCGCGTCAGACGATTTTCGAATTAGTTGATGCTTGGATGTTCAAGATACGGAAGTGTGGAGAGATGAGACGTTTATGTACAACTTGATCATGGTGCAACCCATTCGTCAGCCAGAAAACTTCATGCACGATTTTCTAAAAAGAAACACATTTCCCCCCTTCCTTATGCCGTACCAATCCTCTCTCGTCGCTCCTTATCTCATACACAGACAGGCCAAATAATGTTGCCGATGACGGCCAACAGCCTGGGTACATGTACGGGTCTCTTGCCTGCGACAGAATTTTGTTATGTGTAGTATGCGGGGCAGAAAAGCACTTTTGCCATTAATATGAACTAGAAGATTGCAGAAAAATTGTAAACATTTTCCAAATTTTATTAATTTCATTTCATTTCTTAAAGTCTACAAAACTGTTAATCAACATTAAGCAAATATACAAAATCTTGACGTACAGAATAATGGAGCGAATATTAGAAACGATACTACTAAATCTACAAGCTAAAATGTACTATACAAATTTTCTTTAAAATATAAGACATGCAAAGTATATATTTCTGAAATTAAAAAATATCGGATCAAACACTCTTCGAACATACTTCGAACGCTCATTATTACGTATATTACCAAACCAATGCATACAATATAATATATAAACTAAGCCAACGAAAGGCGCAGAGACTGGAGAACATGGGGTCCCCGAGCGTGCAGTACGCTTCAGCATCGTTGCGAACACCAACTCCCTCCGCTTGTCCCAATGCCATCTCGAACGGTGAGACTGCAACCAGAAAATATCCATATATACATCAAGATAGTAATGCAATTTCTATTCTTGCAGCACCGACGTAATACGCGGTGCTCCGTAATCGCTCGAGATTCCATATAGTTGTTGAAATTTCTACGCATTTGGTAGATAAAACGTTGCGAGAAATCCTCTTGTCACAGTTAGGTCTTCCAAACCTGATCGCTTGCATTTTTCCCGCTACTTCAGCGTTGCAACGTTATTTTTATTTCTGCCAACTTAGACACGACATCGTCTGAACTGCCCAATTCAGGACACGATGGCTCCTCCCGGGGATTCTGTTGAGACGATCCCGGATTTTCCGTGTCCTCACCATTGTAGAGCTCATAATTTGTATAATTTACCTTCTTCTTCAAGCATTGTTTTTTAAATTTCTGCCATTTTGAAGCTGCTGATAATCGCCGGATGCGTAAATCATTTTTAGCTTTGGAAAGAGCGCACGTCAGCATTGCTTCAATCCGTAAATCGCGTCTGCGCTTTCGGCGACACTTTGATCTTTTGCGGCGAACTTCGTCAATCCAAGTTAGTAACCGTTCAGTTTCTGGCTTGTCGGCGTTAGTTTTCGAAAGTCCCTTCTTTGTCCTCGCCATGCTTTCTCAATTATTTCACCTAATTATTGAGTAAGTAAAAAGTATACCAACCTGTATCCGGCTCCTGTTTGTTGTAGAACAATACAGAAGAGATTCACACAACTGCACACAAAGGATTTGAAACCACCGAGCAAAACACCCTCCTCACAGCACAGTCGTAAGATGACTAAGGGAAGTCTACGCTGCGCGTCTGAAGTCCGCTGTCTATACCCCCTCCTCTGTCTTTATGACGTAGTCTTACGCGCGAAAATGGAAACTAGTTCCGTGTAAAATCTTACGTTGGCCTTACATTCTCAGAAATTTTGAAAAATTCTTTAATCCAATTAATTTTTAAATATATGTGCGACAATTTTAATGCTAAATTTTATATATTTTGTACATTATATTAAAATTCTTCATTTACAGGAAATAATCAATAGCGTATGAAGGTGTACTGCACGTATTATTTGGCACGTACATTAATGTTGATGCAAGAATAATTATTCCAATGATTTTAGGTTACACACATAATAGATAAAGTAGGCTGTAGACTATGAAATTCGTATGAAATAAGCAGAGAATAGTAACTAAATAAATGTATATGTATATCGAACATAAATCTTGTAAAAATAATATATTAAATTACATTCAAATCAAATATATAAACAAGATCTGTTGACTTTTAATTATTTTTTTGAAGCACTAGTATCAAATAAAATTGCGTCATATAAAAATGTCATCCCGAAACACAGTTTAACGTGATACAATTGTATTACTTTAATTTAAGCAGAAAATATCTAATCATATTTAACAATTTTGAAAAACATACCTCTACTAAACTATCATTATCTTTTCCTATACCATCGGCAAGGCCCTGAACAGCAAGCAGTTCAGCGGTTGTTAAATAACTAGCCAATTGTTCTCGAACTACATTTACTTCTCCCTGATACATAAAATCAACCAATGCAGCCTAATCATCGAATTTTACATTATTATTATATATTATAACAGGATGCTGACATGGATTTTCGTAAAGTAGAATAAGTATCATTTACAAAATATATGTTAACAGTAACAAATTATTAAATTCTTAATTTCACTTTACCTTAAATAAATCTCTAAAATATGTACTACATGCAGATAATAGCAGTTTGTCTGCTCTTATTCCTTTTTCCTTCGCAGCTTAAATTTACATCAACGAGATCTTCTTCGGTTCTCAGCGTATCAAAAGCACAAGTAATATGTTTTAAGTAATTATTCCACCTAAGAGAAAACTGTTTAATCCGTAAAACAATTATATTAAATTTGCAATTTTCAATCTGAAAAACATTTGACTTCAATGAGTATATTTTGATTTTTACCTGCCGGAAAACTGATGGAACAAAAATTTGTTACAACTATCATGTACTTATGTAATTAAAACAAGACAAAGCTTTTATAAATATAAAAATTGTCATAAATATTTTGACGCAACGCATTTGAACATTTTATGACTCATTGTATTAACACCACATTATTTCTTTTTTTGCGAGTATAATAAAAGCAATAATATTTAAACAATACATACTTGTTTAGATGCCTTTCGCAATACGACTTTCCCATAGAGCAGGTGGCTTATTACAAAATTCACGTCATAAATGTAATTTTCTTCAACTTCCAAAGCAAAAGTTATAAGTGTCCACCCAGGAATACCCAACATTTTGAAACACTTAAATAATACAAATTTCATATTTGGGTATTACATATTTCTAACAATTGAACACTACCATGCTTACCATGCTTTCATTAGCATGCTTAAAATGACTTTATATTGAAATTATTTGTATGGTATGCCCATTTCCTTATCACCCTTTATTTTTCTTTCTCCTTCTGCAGAAGAGTTAAGACTATTTGTATCCTCCCTATATTTGTCTATTATACATCCTACATACTTTCGCAAATAACAAAAAATAGCAAGGTCAGATATAGCTTCAATGTATACGGTCATCACAATGAAATGTGAATTACCTTCGGCAGATCTAAAATATTAAACGTGAAACGATGATCTTAATTTGGAATAGATTATAGATACACAATCTGTTCGTTTTTTCCTTTCTTAGCAATGATCTGTTCCATTGTCAAACAAGTATTTCACTCCGTAGCCGGATGAAATGCAAATTTATATCGTATTATGCTTATCATTATACTGCAAGTACTTTGAATCACTGAAATTGCAGAACCATTTCCTGTTATTGAATGCAAAACATACAGCACGAACACGTTTTCCATTATCAAAAAACGCCATACAAATGTCTCATCCATTGTATTAAAGTGATAAGAGATAGACACAGCACCAAGCCTGCAGCTTATAATACAACAATTTGCACCAGTTTCTCAATTTTCCCCAATTATATTCAATGTTTACAATAATTATCCTTCATATAAAATTGTTACCTTTATCCAGTGCATACCACCTCTCTCCCCCTCTTTAAAAATATGACCTTTTTCAACTTAATGTCTCCCAAAAACGGATTTAGCAGAAAGTATACGACATATATAACGATCCAATTAGAAACTACCAGAGCATGTGTATTTTAAGCGGATCTTTAAACGTCGATTAAACGCGTTCTCTATCCAATCCTGGCTGAAACATAATTACTCGCACCCCCAGTAACCCACCTCTAAGTCATTCCAATCAACGTACCATGCAAACACGAATCCAACGCGTTCCAGGAATACAAACAACTGCCTGTAGCTGTTTAGCTGTACGCGACGAGTATAATTATTTCGGGTACTCCTCCAGTACAAAACAGACACCCAAACGACATTATTTCAACACAAAAATATTTAAAACAATAGTTATAAAAGCATGATACTTAATACCGCGCTTGACATCAGGTATAATAAAAATAAATTTCTTCAAAAAAATTTCAAGTTAAATCTTAAGCTTGTGTAATTATATCAAACTTGTTCAATTGACAATGAGCAATTTCCATCGTGTTTTGACAACTGACTCATCGCTGATGTATTTCCTCGGAATCGAAAAAGGAATGTGCATAATTTTGTCCTCCGTCAACACTCAAAATATTATCTGCATGCTATACTCAGGGATTCAATTTTATATTACGTTGCCTCATGTTCCATCACTGCTTTCCTACTATCAGTCACTTGAACGGTAATATAAACCAGTCTTTTATTTCCTATACTATTCCGCATAACATTTATCAGGAACAATACATTTTATTTGTTAATCTAACTAGATGCGAAGTTCCTCATTTGTCCTAATATCAATCAATGAATAAGTGAATTGAAATCTGTGAAAATAATGTAAAATCGGAAAATAAGGATAGAAATCTTTTCCCGATTACTTACAATTTATTAATATTAAATTGAATATACAAATATAAATTGGACAGGAAACGATATTTATTTAACGGAAACTAAATGCAATACTCGTATCTATATCAAATAACTTTACAGTTATTTGACCACTCTCGTCACAACGAATCTAACACACACACACTCTCTCTCTCTCTAACAACTCTATCAATTCTCACGACTCTACTCTTCGACGACTCGATACCTCTAACGACTCTACTCTTCGACGACTCAATTAGCTCTGATTCTCGCAACACGCACACTTTTCGACTCGCCTTGCGTAGCGAAACCGTCCTTCTTCTAACGTTGTCTATTGTTTCCCTCATACCTATGTAAGAACTACCAACTACGTGCCTTTATTCACGTAGGCACTCTTGCATGTAAACGAAGTACAGAAACACGACGTACACGGTTTCTCTATTTTCAACTGATTTCTAATTCGAATTACTTTACGATATTACAATAAGTATCTAGTAATACGACTTCCGAACGTACGTAATTATTGCAATGATTGTTAAATTTCAAAGCAATTTCCTATCCATGTTAAACATATTACGTATATGTGCGTGTCTATTATTTCGATTAGTTGCTCTACTTGCGGTAGTTCGCCATTCTGGACCATCTAGACTCAACAAAGATGCATTCAATTTACTCCATACCTCAAAAAGCTCTGTAGCGGCATAAGAGTTAGAATTTGCTTCAAACCATGTTGTTGTTTTGCTTCGGAATATCGAGAGGAATTGTAAGGAATTATAAACTCCGGGGAAAACAATGGTGCCGCTACGTGTAACCGTAAAACAAGACGAATTTGTATCTTTTGACCTTCTTCTGACGATTATGACTAAACGAACGTGATCGCAAACGATTCAGTATAAACTGTGACTAAACGTCTGTATAGATATCGTTTCGCGACAAGATCTGTTTTAAATACACTAACGAGTACACATATTGGTAGTCTCATTATTCGATCCCCTACAGCTCTTATTAAGGAAGATAGAGGCCTGTGACATTATTCAGCTTGGCCAACATTGAACAGGGCATATTGATAAGCCAGAGTAACTAACATACAACCTTTTTTTTTTTTTTTTTTTTTTTTTACGTGGAGAAATCCTCATGGACACTCCGCTGTTGCAGTAATTGCGTAACAGCAGAGTAGTGTCGGACTCTTACCGACTAAAACTCCACGATGACCACCCGACGCGTATGACAGAGGTGCTCCAGGATTCTCTTATGAATTAACTTCAGTTGCACCCCCTTCACGCGTTCTCTAGTTCTAGCCAGTCCTAATATTTCCTGACTATTGAATTGGCGTTAGGGGGGGCCATTACCCCTAGCGCTGTCTCTCCTTATTGATATTCACCGGAGGCTTGTCTTGTGTGCTTCGACAACTCCCATACAACCTGGTGGTACAAGCTATGAAAAAACTTTCCCGGACATGAGAAAACACATTTGCCCAGATAACGTACGAAAGGTATTAGAGCCCACCAAATAAGATTTGCTACAATTAGCTGTAGTTCGTCACAATAAGCCTATGAGTATCGCGCGTCAGACGATTTTCGAATTAGTTGATGCTTGGATGTTCAAGATACGGAAGTGTGGAGTGATGAGACGTTTATGTACAACTTGATCATGGTGCAACCCATTCGTCAGCCAGAAAACTTCATGCACGATTTTCTAAAAAGAAACACATTTCCCCCCTTCCTTATGCCGTACCAATCCTCTCTCGTCGCTCCTTATCTCATACACAGACAGGCCAAATAATGTTGCCGATGACGGCCAACAGCCTGGGTACATGTACGGGTCTCTTGCCTGCGACAGAATTTTGTTATGTGTAGTATGCGGGGCAGAAAAGCACTTTTGCCATTAATATGAACTAGAAGATTGCAGAAAAATTGTAAACATTTTCCAAATTTTATTAATTTCATTTCATTTCTTAAAGTCTACAAAACTGTTAATCAACATTAAGCAAATATACAAAATCTTGACGTACAGAATAATGGAGCGAATATTAGAAACGATACTACTAAATCTACAAGCTAAAATGTACTATACAAATTTTCTTTAAAATATAAGACATGCAAAGTATATATTTCTGAAATTAAAAAATATCGGATCAAACACTCTTCGAACATACTTCGAACGCTCATTATTACGTATATTACCAAACCAATGCATACAATATAATATATAAACTAAGCCAACGAAAGGCGCAGAGACTGGAGAACATGGGGTCCCCGAGCGTGCAGTACGCTTCAGCATCGTTGCGAACACCAACTCCCTCCGCTTGTCCCAATGCCATCTCGAACGGTGAGACTGCAACCAGAAAATATCCATATATACATCAAGATAGTAATGCAATTTCTATTCTTGCAGCACCGGCGTAATACGCGGTGCTCCGTAATCGCTCGAGATTCCATATAGTTGTTGAAATTTCTACGCATTTGGTAGATAAAACGTTGCGAGAAATCCTCTTGTCACAGTTAGGTCTTCCAAACCTGATCGCTTGCATTTTTCCCGCTACTTCAGCGTTGCAACGTTACTTTTATTTCTGCCAACTTAGACACGACATCGTCTGAACTGCCCAATTCAGGACACGATGGCTCCTCCCGGGGATTCTGTTGAGACGATCCCGGATTTTCCGTGTCCTCACCATTGTAGAGCTCATAATTTGTATAATTTACCTTCTTCTTCAAGCATTGTTTTTTAAATTTCTGCCATTTTGAAGCTGCTGATAATCGCCGGATGCGTAAATCATTTTTAGCTTTGGAAAGAGCGCACGTCAGCATTGCTTCAATCCGTAAATCGCGTCTGCGCTTTCGGCGACACTTTGATCTTTTGCGGCGAACTTCGTCAATCCAAGTTAGTAACCGTTCAGTTTCTGGCTTGTCGGCGTTAGTTTTCGAAAGTCCCTTCTTTGTCCTCGCCATGCTTTCTCAATTATTTCACCTAATTATTGAGTAAGTAAAAAGTATACCAACCTGTATCCGGCTCCTGTTTGTTGTAGAACAATACAGAAGAGATTCACACAACTGCACACAAAGGATTTGAAACCACCGAGCAAAACACCCTCCTCACAGCACAGTCGTAAGATGACTAAGGGAAGTCTACGCTGCGCGTCTGAAGTCCGCTGTCTATACCCCCTCCTCTGTCTTTATGACGTAGTCTTACGCGCGAAAATGGAAACTAGTTCCGTGTAAAATCTTACGTTGGCCTTACATTCTCAGAAATTTTGAAAAATTCTTTAATCCAATTAATTTTTAAATATATGTGCGACAATTTTAATGCTAAATTTTATATATTTTGTACATTATATTAAAATTCTTCATTTACAGGAAATAATCAATAGCGTATGAAGGTGTACTGCACGTATTATTTGGCACGTACATTAATGTTGATGCAAGAATAATTATTCCAATGATTTTAGGTTACACACATAATAGATAAAGTAGGCTGTAGACTATGAAATTCGTATGAAATAAGCAGAGAATAGTAACTAAATAAATGTATATGTATATCGAACATAAATCTTGTAAAAATAATATATTAAATTACATTCAAATCAAATATATAAACAAGATCTGTTGACTTTTAATTATTTTTTTGAAGCACTAGTATCAAATAAAATTGCGTCATATAAAAATGTCATCCCGAAACACAGTTTAACGTGATACAATTGTATTACTTTAATTTAAGCAGAAAATATCTAATCATATTTAACAATTTTGAAAAACATACCTCTACTAAACTATCATTATCTTTTCCTATACCATCGGCAAGGCCCTGAACAGCAAGCAGTTCAGCGGTTGTTAAATAACTAGCCAATTGTTCTCGAACTACATTTACTTCTCCCTGATACATAAAATCAACCAATGCAGCCTAATCATCGAATTTTACATTATTATTATATATTATAACAGGATGCTGACATGGATTTTCGTAAAATAGAATAAGTATCATTTACAAAATATATGTTAACAGTAACAAATTATTAAATTCTTAATTTCACTTTACCTTAAATAAATCTCTAAAATATGTACTACATGCAGATAATAGCAGTTTGTCTGCTCTTATTCCTTTTTCCTTCGCAGCTTAAATTTACATCAACGAGATCTTCTTCGGTTCTCAGCGTATCAAAAGCACAAGTAATATGTTTTAAGTAATTATTCCACCTAAGAGAAAACTGTTTAATCCGTAAAACAATTATATTAAATTTGCAATTTTCAATCTGAAAAACATTTGACTTCAATGAGTATATTTTGATTTTTACCTGCCGGAAAACTGATGGAACAAAAATTTGTTACAACTATCATGTACTTATGTAATTAAAACAAGACAAAGCTTTTATAAATATAAAAATTGTCATAAATATTTTGACGCAACGCATTTGAACATTTTATGACTCATTGTATTAACACCACATTATTTCTTTTTTTGCGAGTATAATAAAAGCAATAATATTTAAACAATACATACTTGTTTAGATGCCTTTCGCAATATGACTTTCCCATAGAGCAGGTGGCTTATTACAAAATTCACGTCATAAATGTAATTTTCTTCAACTTCCAAAGCAAAAGTTATAAGTGTCCACCCAGGAATACCCAACATTTTGAAACACTTAAATAATACAAATTTCATATTTGGGTATTACATATTTCTAACAATTGAACACTACCATGCTTACCATGCTTTCATTAGCATGCTTAAAATGACTTTATATTGAAATTATTTGTATGGTATGCCCATTTCCTTATCACCCTTTATTTTTCTTTCTCCTTCTGCAGAAGAGTTAAGACTATTTGTATCCTCCCTATATTTGTCTATTATACATCCTACATACTTTCGCAAATAACAAAAAATAGCAAGGTCAGATATAGCTTCAATGTATACGGTCATCACAATGAAATGTGAATTACCTTCGGCAGATCTAAAATATTAAACGTGAAACGATGATCTTAATTTGGAATAGATTATAGATACACAATCTGTTCGTTTTTTCCTTTCTTAGCAATGATCTGTTCCATTGTCAAACAAGTATTTCACTCCGTAGCCGGATGAAATGCAAATTTATATCGTATTATGCTTATCATTATACTGCAAGTACTTTGAATCACTGAAATTGCAGAACCATTTCCTGTTATTGAATGCAAAACATACAGCACGAACACGTTTTCCATTATCAAAAAACGCCATACAAATGTCTCATCCATTGTATTAAAGTGATAAGAGATAGACACAGCACCAAGCCTGCAGCTTATAATACAACAATTTGCACCAGTTTCTCAATTTTCCCCAATTATATTCAATGTTTACAATAATTATCCTTCATATAAAATTGTTACCTTTATCCAGTGCATACCACCTCTCTCCCCCTCTTTAAAAATATGACCTTTTTCAACTTAATGTCTCCCAAAAACGGATTTAGCAGAAAGTATACGACATATATAACGATCCAATTAGAAACTACCAGAGCATGTGTATTTTAAGCGGATCTTTAAACGTCGATTAAACGCGTTCTCTATCCAATCCTGGCTGAAACATAATTACTCGCACCCCCAGTAACCCACCTCTAAGTCATTCCAATCAACGTACCATGCAAACACGAATCCAACGCGTTCCAGGAATACAAACAACTGCCTGTAGCTGTTTAGCTGTACGCGACGAGTATAATTATTTCGGGTACTCCTCCAGTACAAAACAGACACCCAAACGACATTATTTCAACACAAAAATATTTAAAACAATAGTTATAAAAGCATGATACTTAATACCGCGCTTGACATCAGGTATAATAAAAATAAATTTCTTCAAAAAAATTTCAAGTTAAATCTTAAGCTTGTGTAATTATATCAAACTTGTTCAATTGACAATGAGCAATTTCCATCGTGTTTTGACAACTGACTCATCGCTGATGTATTTCCTCGGAATCGAAAAAGGAATGTGCATAATTTTGTCCTCCGTCAACACTCAAAATATTATCTGCATGCTATACTCAGGGATTCAATTTTATATTACGTTGCCTCATGTTCCATCACTGCTTTCCTACTATCAGTCACTTGAACGGTAATATAAACCAGTCTTTTATTTCCTATACTATTCCGCATACCATTTATCAGGAACAATACATTTTATTTGTTAATCTAACTAGATGCGAAGTTCCTCATTTGTCCTAATATCAATCAATGAATAAGTGAATTGAAATCTGTGAAAATAATGTAAAATCGGAAAATAAGGATAGAAATCTTTTCCCGATTACTTACAATTTATTAATATTAAATTGAATATACAAATATAAATTGGACAGGAAACGATATTTATTTAACGGAAACTAAATGCAATACTCGTATCTATATCAAATAACTTTACAGTTATTTGACCACTCTCGTCACAACGAATCTAACACACACACACTCTCTCTCTCTCTAACAACTCTATCAATTCTCACGACTCTGCTCTTCGACGACTCGATACCTCTAACGACTCTACTCTTCGACGACTCAATTAGCTCTGATTCTCGCAACACGCACACTTTTCGACTCGCCTTGCGTAGCGAAACCGTCCTTCTTCTAACGTTGTCTATTGTTTCCCTCATACCTATGTAAGAACTACCAACTACGTGCCTTTATTCACGTAGGCACTCTTGCATGTAAACGAAGTACAGAAACACGACGTACACGGTTTCTCTATTTTCAACTGATTTCTAATTCGAATTACTTTACGATATTACAATAAGTATCTAGTAATACGACTTCCGAACCTACGTAATTATTGCAATGATTGTTAAATTTCAAAGCAATTTCCTATCCATGTTAAACATATTACGTATATGTGCGTGTCTATTATTTCGATTAGTTGCTCTACTTGCGGTAGTTCGCCATTCTGGACCATCTAGACTCAACAAAGATGCATTCAATTTACTCCATACCTCAAAAAGCTCTGTAGCGGCATAAGAGTTAGAATTTGCTTCAAACCATGTTGTTGTTTTGCTTCGGAATATCGAGAGGAATTGTAAGGAATTATAAACTCCGGGGAAAACAATGGCGCCGCTACGTGTAACCGTAAAACAAGACGAATTTGTATCTTTTGACCTTCTTCTGACGATTATGACTAAACGAACGTGATCGCAAACGATTCAGTATAAACTGTGACTAAACGTCTGTATAGATATCGTTTCGCGTCAAAATCTGTTTTAAATACACTAACGAGTACACATATTGGTAGTCTCATTATTCGATCCCCTACAGCTCTTATTAAGGAAGATAGAGGCCTGTGACATTATTCAGCTTGGCCAACATTGAACAGGGCATATTGATAAGCCAGAGTAACTAACATACAACCTTTTTTTTTTTTTTTTTTTTTTTTTACGTGGAGAAATCCTCATGGACACTCCGCTGTTGCAGTAATTGCGTAACAGCAGAGTAGTGTCGGACTCTTACCGACTAAAACTCCACGATGACCACCCGACGCGTATGACAGAGGTGCTCCAGGATTCTCTTATGAATTAACTTCAGTTGCACCCCCTTCACGCGTTCTCTAGTTCTAGCCAGTCCTAATATTTCCTGACTATTGAATTGGCGTTAGGGGGGGCCATTACCCCTAGCGCTGTCTCTCCTTATTGATATTCACCGGAGGCTTGTCTTGTGTGCTTCGACAACTCCCATACAACCTGGTGGTACAAGCTATGAAAAAACTTTCCCGGACATGAGAAAACACATTTGCCCAGATAACGTACGAAAGGTATTAGAGCCCACCAAATAAGATTTGCTACAATTAGCTGTAGTTCGTCACAATAAGCCTATGAGTATCGCGCGTCAGACGATTTTCGAATTAGTTGATGCTTGGATGTTCAAGATACGGAAGTGTGGAGAGATGAGACGTTTATGTACAACTTGATCATGGTGCAACCCATTCGTCAGCCAGAAAACTTCATGCACGATTTTCTAAAAAGAAACACATTTCCCCCCTTCCTTATGCCGTACCAATCCTCTCTCGTCGCTCCTTATCTCATACACAGACAGGCCAAATAATGTTGCCGATGACGGCCAACAGCCTGGGTACATGTACGGGTCTCTTGCCTGCGACAGAATTTTGTTATGTGTAGTATGCGGGGCAGAAAAGCACTTTTGCCATTAATATGAACTAGAAGATTGCAGAAAAATTGTAAACATTTTCCAAATTTTATTAATTTCATTTCATTTCTTAAAGTCTACAAAACTGTTAATCATTATTAAGCAAATATACAAAATCTTGACGTACAGAATAGTGGAGCGAATATTAGAAACGATACTACTAAATCTACAAGCTAAAATGTACTATACAAATTTTCTTTAAAATATAAGACATGCAAAGTATATATTTCTGAAATTAAAAAATATCGGATCAAACACTCTTCGAACATACTTCGAACGCTCATTATTACGTATATTACCAAACCAATGCATACAATATAATATATAAACTAAGCCAACGAAAGGCGCAGAGACTGGAGAACATGGGGTCCCCGAGCGTGCAGTACGCTTCAGCATCGTTGCGAACACCAACTCCCTCCGCTTGTCCCAATGCCATCTCGAACGGTGAGACTGCAACCAGAAAATATCCATATATACATCAAGATAGTAATGCAATTTCTATTCTTGCAGCACCGACGTAATACGCGGTGCTCCGTAATCGCTCGAGATTCCATATAGTTGTTGAAATTTCTACGCATTTGGTAGATAAAACGTTGCGAGAAATCCTCTTGTCACAGTTAGGTCTTCCAAACCTGATCGCTTGCATTTTTCCCGCTACTTCAGCGTTGCAACGTTACTTTTATTTCTGCCAACTTAGACACGACATCGTCTGAACTGCCCAATTCAGGACACGATGGCTCCTCCCGGGGATTCTGTTGAGACGATCCCGGATTTTCCGTGTCCTCACCATTGTAGAGCTCATAATTTGTATAATTTACCTTCTTCTTCAAGCATTGTTTTTTAAATTTCTGCCATTTTGAAGCTGCTGATAATCGCCGGATGCGTAAATCATTTTTAGCTTTGGAAAGAGCGCACGTCAGCATTGCTTCAATCCGTAAATCGCGTCTGCGCTTTCGGCGACACTTTGATCTTTTGCGGCGAACTTCGTCAATCCAAGTTAGTAACCGTTCAGTTTCTGGCTTGTCGGCGTTAGTTTTCGAAAGTCCCTTCTTTGTCCTCGCCATGCTTTCTCAATTATTTCACCTAATTATTGAGTAAGTAAAAAGTATACCAACCTGTATCCGGCTCCTGTTTGTTGTAGAACAATACAGAAGAGATTCACACAACTGCACACAAAGGATTTGAAACCACCGAGCAAAACACCCTCCTCACAGCACAGTCGTAAGATGACTAAGGGAAGTCTACGCTGCGCGTCTGAAGTCCGCTGTCTATACCCCCTCCTCTGTCTTTATGACGTAGTCTTACGCGCGAAAATGGAAACTAGTTCCGTGTAAAATCTTACGTTGGCCTTACATTCTCAGAAATTTTGAAAAATTCTTTAATCCAATTAATTTTTAAATATATGTGCGACAATTTTAATGCTAAATTTTATATATTTTGTACATTATATTAAAATTCTTCATTTACAGGAAATAATCAATAGCGTATGAAGGTGTACTGCACGTATTATTTGGCACGTACATTAATGTTGATGCAAGAATAATTATTCCAATGATTTTAGGTTACACACATAATAGATAAAGTAGGCTGTAGACTATGAAATTCGTATGAAATAAGCAGAGAATAGTAACTAAATAAATGTATATGTATATCGAACATAAATCTTGTAAAAATAATATATTAAATTACATTCAAATCAAATATATAAACAAGATCTGTTGACTTTTAATTATTTTTTTGAAGCACTAGTATCAAATAAAATTGCGTCATATAAAAATGTCATCCCGAAACACAGTTTAACGTGATACAATTGTATTACTTTAATTTAAGCAGAAAATATCTAATCATATTTAACAATTTTGAAAAACATACCTCTACTAAACTATCATTATCTTTTCCTATACCATCGGCAAGGCCCTGAACAGCAAGCAGTTCAGCGGTTGTTAAATAACTAGCCAATTGTTCTCGAACTACATTTACTTCTCCCTGATACATAAAATCAACCAATGCAGCCTAATCATCGAATTTTACATTATTATTATATATTATAACAGGATGCTGACATGGATTTTCGTAAAATAGAATAAGTATCATTTACAAAATATATGTTAACAGTAACAAATTATTAAATTCTTAATTTCACTTTACCTTAAATAAATCTCTAAAATATGTACTACATGCAGATAATAGCAGTTTGTCTGCTCTTATTCCTTTTTCCTTCGCAGCTTAAATTTACATCAACGAGATCTTCTTCGGTTCTCAGCGTATCAAAAGCACAAGTAATATGTTTTAAGTAATTATTCCACCTAAGAGAAAACTGTTTAATCCGTAAAACAATTATATTAAATTTGCAATTTTCAATCTGAAAAACATTTGACTTCAATGAGTATATTTTGATTTTTACCTGCCGGAAAACTGATGGAACAAAAATTTGTTACAACTATCATGTACTTATGTAATTAAAACAAGACAAAGCTTTTATAAATATAAAAATTGTCATAAATATTTTGACGCAACGCATTTGAACATTTTATGACTCATTGTATTAACACCACATTATTTCTTTTTTTGCGAGTATAATAAAAGCAATAATATTTAAACAATACATACTTGTTTAGATGCCTTTCGCAATATGACTTTCCCATAGAGCAGGTGGCTTATTACAAAATTCACGTCATAAATGTAATTTTCTTCAACTTCCAAAGCAAAAGTTATAAGTGTCCACCCAGGAATACCCAACATTTTGAAACACTTAAATAATACAAATTTCATATTTGGGTATTACATATTTCTAACAATTGAACACTACCATGCTTACCATGCTTTCATTAGCATGCTTAAAATGACTTTATATTGAAATTATTTGTATGGTATGCCCATTTCCTTATCACCCTTTATTTTTCTTTCTCCTTCTGCAGAAGAGTTAAGACTATTTGTATCCTCCCTATATTTGTCTATTATACATCCTACATACTTTCGCAAATAACAAAAAATAGCAAGGTCAGATATAGCTTCAATGTATACGGTCATCACAATGAAATGTGAATTACCTTCGGCAGATCTAAAATATTAAACGTGAAACGATGATCTTAATTTGGAATAGATTATAGATACACAATCTGTTCGTTTTTTCCTTTCTTAGCAATGATCTGTTCCATTGTCAAACAAGTATTTCACTCCGTAGCCGGATGAAATGCAAATTTATATCGTATTATGCTTATCATTATACTGCAAGTACTTTGAATCACTGAAATTGCAGAACCATTTCCTGTTATTGAATGCAAAACATACAGCACGAACACGTTTTCCATTATCAAAAAACGCCATACAAATGTCTCATCCATTGTATTAAAGTGATAAGAGATAGACACAGCACCAAGCCTGCAGCTTATAATACAACAATTTGCACCAGTTTCTCAATTTTCCCCAATTATATTCAATGTTTACAATAATTATCCTTCATATAAAATTGTTACCTTTATCCAGTGCATACCACCTCTCTCCCCCTCTTTAAAAATATGACCTTTTTCAACTTAATGTCTCCCAAAAACGGATTTAGCAGAAAGTATACGACATATATAACGATCCAATTAGAAACTACCAGAGCATGTGTATTTTAAGCGGATCTTTAAACGTCGATTAAACGCGTTCTCTATCCAATCCTGGCTGAAACATAATTACTCGCACCCCCAGTAACCCACCTCTAAGTCATTCCAATCAACGTACCATGCAAACACGAATCCAACGCGTTCCAGGAATACAAACAACTGCCTGTAGCTGTTTAGCTGTACGCGACGAGTATAATTATTTCGGGTACTCCTCCAGTACAAAACAGACACCCAAACGACATTATTTCAACACAAAAATATTTAAAACAATAGTTATAAAAGCATGATACTTAATACCGCGCTTGACATCAGGTATAATAAAAATAAATTTCTTCAAAAAAATTTCAAGTTAAATCTTAAGCTTGTGTAATTATATCAAACTTGTTCAATTGACAATGAGCAATTTCCATCGTGTTTTGACAACTGACTCATCGCTGATGTATTTCCTCGGAATCGAAAAAGGAATGTGCATAATTTTGTCCTCCGTCAACACTCAAAATATTATCTGCATGCTATACTCAGGGATTCAATTTTATATTACGTTGCCTCATGTTCCATCACTGCTTTCCTACTATCAGTCACTTGAACGGTAATATAAACCAGTCTTTTATTTCCTATACTATTCCGCATACCATTTATCAGGAACAATACATTTTATTTGTTAATCTAACTAGATGCGAAGTTCCTCATTTGTCCTAATATCAATCAATGAATAAGTGAATTGAAATCTGTGAAAATAATGTAAAATCGGAAAATAAGGATAGAAATCTTTTCCCGATTACTTACAATTTATTAATATTAAATTGAATATACAAATATAAATTGGACAGGAAACGATATTTATTTAACGGAAACTAAATGCAATACTCGTATCTATATCAAATAACTTTACAGTTATTTGACCACTCTCGTCACAACGAATCTAACACACACACACTCTCTCTCTCTCTAACAACTCTATCAATTCTCACGACTCTACTCTTCGACGACTCGATACCTCTAACGACTCTACTCTTCGACGACTCAATTAGCTCTGATTCTCGCAACACGCACACTTTTCGACTCGCCTTGCGTAGCGAAACCGTCCTTCTTCTAACGTTGTCTATTGTTTCCCTCATACCTATGTAAGAACTACCAACTACGTGCCTTTATTCACGTAGGCACTCTTGCATGTAAACGAAGTACAGAAACACGACGTACACGGTTTCTCTATTTTCAACTGATTTCTAATTCGAATTACTTTACGATATTACAATAAGTATCTAGTAATACGACTTCCGAACGTACGTAATTATTGCAATGATTGTTAAATTTCAAAGCAATTTCCTATCCATGTTAAACATATTACGTATATGTGCGTGTCTATTATTTCGATTAGTTGCTCTACTTGCGGTAGTTCGCCATTCTGGACCATCTAGACTCAACAAAGATGCATTCAATTTACTCCATACCTCAAAAAGCTCTGTAGCGGCATAAGAGTTAGAATTTGCTTCAAACCATGTTGTTGTTTTGCTTCGGAATATCGAGAGGAATTGTAAGGAATTATAAACTCCGGGGAAAACAATGGTGCCGCTACGTGTAACCGTAAAACAAGACGAATCTGTATCTTTTGACCTTCTTCTGACGATTATGACTAAACGAACGTGATCGCAAACGATTCAGTATAAACTGTGACTAAACGTCTGTATAGATATCGTT
Source organism: Bombus huntii (assembly GCF_024542735.1). Classification (NCBI taxonomy): domain Eukaryota; kingdom Metazoa; phylum Arthropoda; class Insecta; order Hymenoptera; family Apidae; genus Bombus; species Bombus huntii. Next base: position 1,678,797 of record NW_026099316.1, on the reverse strand, counting down.
TCGCGACAAGATCTGTTTTAAATACACTAACGAGTACACATATTGGTAGTCTCATTATTCGATCCCCTACAGCTCTTATTAAGGAAGATAGAGGCCTGTGACATTATTCAGCTTGGCCAACATTGAACAGGGCATATTGAAAAGCCAGAGTAACTAACATACAACCTTTTTTTTTTTTTTTTTTTTTTACGTGGAGAAATCCTCATGGACACTCCGCTGTTGCAGTAATTGCGTAACAGCAGAGTAGTGTCGGACTCTTACCGACTAAAACTCCACGATGACCACCCGACGCGTATGACAGAGGTGCTCCAGGATTCTCTTATGAATTAACTTCAGTTGCACCCCCTTCACGCGTTCTCTAGTTCTAGCCAGTCCTAATATTTCCTGACTATTGAATTGGCGTTAGGGGGGGCCATTACCCCTAGCGCTGTCTCTCCTTATTGATATTCACCGGGTTCATGGGTTCATATTCATGGGAGTTGTCTTGTGTGCTTCGACAACTCCCATACAACCTGGTGGTACAAGCTATGAAAAAACTTTCCCGGACATGAGAAAACACATTTGCCCAGATAACGTACGAAAGGTATTAGAGCCCACCAAATAAGATTTGCTACAATTAGCTGTAGTTCGTCACAATAAGCCTATGAGTATCGCGCGTCAGACGATTTTCGAATTAGTTGATGCTTGGATGTTCAAGATACGGAAGTGTGGAGAGATGAGACGTTTATGTACAACTTGATCATGGTGCAACCCATTCGTCAGCCAGAAAACTTCATGCACGATTTTCTAAAAAGAAACACATTTCCCCCCTTCCTTATGCCGTACCAATCCTCTCTCGTCGCTCCTTATCTCATACACAGACAGGCCAAATAATGTTGCCGATGACGGCCAACAGCCTGGGTACATGTACGGGTCTCTTGCCTGCGACAGAATTTTGTTATGTGTAGTATGCGGGGCAGAAAAGCACTTTTGCCATTAATATGAACTAGAAGATTGCAGAAAAATTGTAAACATTTTCCAAATTTTATTAATTTCATTTCATTTCTTAAAGTCTACAAAACTGTTAATCAACATTAAGCAAATATACAAAATCTTGACGTACAGAATAATGGAGCGAATATTAGAAACGATACTACTAAATCTACAAGCTAAAATGTACTATACAAATTTTCTTTAAAATATAAGACATGCAAAGTATATATTTCTGAAATTAAAAAATATCGGATCAAACACTCTTCGAACATACTTCGAACGCTCATTATTACGTATATTACCAAACCAATGCATACAATATAATATATAAACTAAGCCAACGAAAGGCGCAGAGACTGGAGAACATGGGGTCCCCGAGCGTGCAGTACGCTTCAGCATCGTTGCGAACACCAACTCCCTCCGCTTGTCCCAATGCCATCTCGAACGGTGAGACTGCAACCAGAAAATATCCATATATACATCAAGATAGTAATGCAATTTCTATTCTTGCAGCACCGACGTAATACGCGGTGCTCCGTAATCGCTCGAGATTCCATATAGTTGTTGAAATTTCTACGCATTTGGTAGATAAAACGTTGCGAGAAATCCTCTTGTCACAGTTAGGTCTTCCAAACCTGATCGCTTGCATTTTTCCCGCTACTTCAGCGTTGCAACGTTATTTTTATTTCTGCCAACTTAGACACGACATCGTCTGAACTGCCCAATTCAGGACACGATGGCTCCTCCCGGGGATTCTGTTGAGACGATCCCGGATTTTCCGTGTCCTCACCATTGTAGAGCTCATAATTTGTATAATTTACCTTCTTCTTCAAGCATTGTTTTTTAAATTTCTGCCATTTTGAAGCTGCTGATAATCGCCGGATGCGTAAATCATTTTTAGCTTTGGAAAGAGCGCACGTCAGCATTGCTTCAATCCGTAAATCGCGTCTGCGCTTTCGGCGACACTTTGATCTTTTGCGGCGAACTTCGTCAATCCAAGTTAGTAACCGTTCAGTTTCTGGCTTGTCGGCGTTAGTTTTCGAAAGTCCCTTCTTTGTCCTCGCCATGCTTTCTCAATTAGTTCACCTAATTATTGAGTAAGTAAAAAGTATACCAACCTGTATCCGGCTCCTGTTTGTTGTAGAACAATACAGAAGAGATTCACACAACTGCACACAAAGGATTTGAAACCACCGAGCAAAACACCCTCCTCACAGCACAGTCGTAAGATGACTAAGGGAAGTCTACGCTGCGCGTCTGAAGTCCGCTGTCTATACCCCCTCCTCTGTCTTTATGACGTAGTCTTACGCGCGAAAATGGAAACTAGTTCCGTGTAAAATCTTACGTTGGCCTTACATTCTCAGAAATTTTGAAAAATTCTTTAATCCAATTAATTTTTAAATATATGTGCGACAATTTTAATGCTAAATTTTATATATTTTGTACATTATATTAAAATTCTTCATTTACAGGAAATAATCAATAGCGTATGAAGGTGTACTGCACGTATTATTTGGCACGTACATTAATGTTGATGCAAGAATAATTATTCCAATGATTTTAGGTTACACACATAATAGATAAAGTAGGCTGTAGACTATGAAATTCGTATGAAATAAGCAGAGAATAGTAACTAAATAAATGTATATGTATATCGAACATAAATCTTGTAAAAATAATATATTAAATTACATTCAAATCAAATATATAAACAAGATCTGTTGACTTTTAATTATTTTTTTGAAGCACTAGTATCAAATAAAATTGCGTCATATAAAAATGTCATCCCGAAACACAGTTTAACGTGATACAATTGTATTACTTTAATTTAAGCAGAAAATATCTAATCATATTTAACAATTTTGAAAAACATACCTCTACTAAACTATCATTATCTTTTCCTATACCATCGGCAAGGCCCTGAACAGCAAGCAGTTCAGCGGTTGTTAAATAACTAGCCAATTGTTCTCGAACTACATTTACTTCTCCCTGATACATAAAATCAACCAATGCAGCCTAATCATCGAATTTTACATTATTATTATATATTATAACAGGATGCTGACATGGATTTTCGTAAAATAGAATAAGTATCATTTACAAAATATATGTTAACAGTAACAAATTATTAAATTCTTAATTTCACTTTACCTTAAATAAATCTCTAAAATATGTACTACATGCAGATAATAGCAGTTTGTCTGCTCTTATTCCTTTTTCCTTCGCAGCTTAAATTTACATCAACGAGATCTTCTTCGGTTCTCAGCGTATCAAAAGCACAAGTAATATGTTTTAAGTAATTATTCCACCTAAGAGAAAACTGTTTAATCCGTAAAACAATTATATTAAATTTGCAATTTTCAATCTGAAAAACATTTGACTTCAATGAGTATATTTTGATTTTTACCTGCCGGAAAACTGATGGAACAAAAATTTGTTACAACTATCATGTACTTATGTAATTAAAACAAGACAAAGCTTTTATAAATATAAAAATTGTCATAAATATTTTGACGCAACGCATTTGAACATTTTATGACTCATTGTATTAACACCACATTATTTCTTTTTTTGCGAGTATAATAAAAGCAATAATATTTAAACAATACATACTTGTTTAGATGCCTTTCGCAATATGACTTTCCCATAGAGCAGGTGGCTTATTACAAAATTCACGTCATAAATGTAATTTTCTTCAACTTCCAAAGCAAAAGTTATAAGTGTCCACCCAGGAATACCCAACATTTTGATACACAATCTGTTCGTTTTTTCCTTTCTTAGCAATGATCTGTTCCATTGTCAAACAAGTATTTCACTCCGTAGCCGGATGAAATGCAAATTTATATCGTATTATGCTTATCATTATACTGCAAGTACTTTGAATCACTGAAATTGCAGAACCATTTCCTGTTATTGAATGCAAAACATACAGCACGAACACGTTTTCCATTATCAAAAAACGCCATACAAATGTCTCATCCATTGTATTAAAGTGATAAGAGATAGACACAGCACCAAGCCTGCAGCTTATAATACAACAATTTGCACCAGTTTCTCAATTTTCCCCAATTATATTCAATGTTTACAATAATTATCCTTCATATAAAATTGTTACCTTTATCCAGTGCATACCACCTCTCTCCCCCTCTTTAAAAATATGACCTTTTTCAACTTAATGTCTCCCAAAAACGGATTTAGCAGAAAGTATACGACATATATAACGATCCAATTAGAAACTACCAGAGCATGTGTATTTTAAGCGGATCTTTAAACGTCGATTAAACGCGTTCTCTATCCAATCCTGGCTGAAACATAATTACTCGCACCCCCAGTAACCCACCTCTAAGTCATTCCAATCAACGTACCATGCAAACACGAATCCAACGCGTTACAGGAATACAAACAACTGCCTGTAGCTGTTTAGCTGTACGCGACGAGTATAATTATTTCGGGTACTCCTCCAGTACAAAACAGACACCCAAACGACATTATTTCAACACAAAAATATTTAAAACAATAGTTATAAAAGCATGATACTTAATACCGCGCTTGACATCAGGTATAATAAAAATAAATTTCTTCAAAAAAATTTCAAGTTAAATCTTAAGCTTGTGTAATTATATCAAACTTGTTCAATTGACAATGAGCAATTTCCATCGTGTTTTGACAACTGACTCATCGCTGATGTATTTCCTCGGAATCGAAAAAGGAATGTGCATAATTTTGTCCTCCGTCAACACTCAAAATATTATCTGCATGCTATACTCAGGGATTCAATTTTATATTACGTTGCCTCATGTTCCATCACTGCTTTCCTACTATCAGTCACTTGAACGGTAATATAAACCAGTCTTTTATTTCCTATACTATTCCGCATACCATTTATCAGGAACAATACATTTTATTTGTTAATCTAACTAGATGCGAAGTTCCTCATTTGTCCTAATATCAATCAATGAATAAGTGAATTGAAATCTGTGAAAATAATGTAAAATCGGAAAATAAGGATAGAAATCTTTTCCCGATTACTTACAATTTATTAATATTAAATTGAATATACAAATATAAATTGGACAGGAAACGATATTTATTTAACGGAAACTAAATGCAATACTCGTATCTATATCAAATAACTTTACAGTTATTTGACCACTCTCGTCACAACGAATCTAACACACACACACTCTCTCTCTCTCTAACAACTCTATCAATTCTCACGACTCTACTCTTCGACGACTCGATACCTCTAACGACTCTACTCTTCGACGACTCAATTAGCTCTGATTCTCGCAACACGCACACTTTTCGACTCGCCTTGCGTAGCGAAACCGTCCTTCTTCTAACGTTGTCTATTGTTTCCCTCATACCTATGTAAGAACTACCAACTACGTGCCTTTATTCACGTAGGCACTCTTGCATGTAAACGAAGTACAGAAACACGACGTACACGGTTTCTCTATTTTCAACTGATTTCTAATTCGAATTACTTTACGATATTACAATAAGTATCTAGTAATACGACTTCCGAACGTACGTAATTATTGCAATGATTGTTAAATTTCAAAGCAATTTCCTATCCATGTTAAACATATTACGTATATGTGCGTGTCTATTATTTCGATTAGTTGCTCTACTTGCGGTAGTTCGCCATTCTGGACCATCTAGACTCAACAAAGATGCATTCAATTTACTCCATACCTCAAAAAGCTCTGTAGCGGCATAAGAGTTAGAATTTGCTTCAAACCATGTTGTTGTTTTGCTTCGGAATATCGAGAGGAATTGTAAGGAATTATAAACTCCGGGGAAAACAATGGTGCCGCTACGTGTAACCGTAAAACAAGACGAATTTGTATCTTTTGACCTTCTTCTGACGATTATGACTAAACGAACGTGATCGCAAACGATTCAGTATAAACTGTGACTAAACGTCTGTATAGATATCGTTTCGCGACAAGATCTGTTTTAAATACACTAACGAGTACACATATTGGTAGTCTCATTATTCGATCCCCTACAGCTCTTATTAAGGAAGATAGAGGCCTGTGACATTATTCAGCTTGGCCAACATTGAACAGGGCATATTGATAAGCCAGAGTAACTAACATACAACCTTTTTTTTTTTTTTTTTTTTTTTTACGTGGAGAAATCCTCATGGACACTCCGCTGTTGCAGTAATTGCGTAACAGCAGAGTAGTGTCGGACTCTTACCGACTAAAACTCCACGATGACCACCCGACGCGTATGACAGAGGTGCTCCAGGATTCTCTTATGAATTAACTTCAGTTGCACCCCCTTCACGCGTTCTCTAGTTCTAGCCAGTCCTAATATTTCCTGACTATTGAATTGGCGTTAGGGGGGGCCATTACCCCTAGCGCTGTCTCTCCTTATTGATATTCACCGGAGGCTTGTCTTGTGTGCTTCGACAACTCCCATACAACCTGGTGGTACAAGCTATGAAAAAACTTTCCCGGACATGAGAAAACACATTTGCCCAGATAACGTACGAAAGGTATTAGAGCCCACCAAATAAGATTTGCTACAATTAGCTGTAGTTCGTCACAATAAGCCTATGAGTATCGCGCGTCAGACGATTTTCGAATTAGTTGATGCTTGGATGTTCAAGATACGGAAGTGTGGAGAGATGAGACGTTTATGTACAACTTGATCATGGTGCAACCCATTCGTCAGCCAGAAAACTTCATGCACGATTTTCTAAAAAGAAACACATTTCCCCCCTTCCTTATGCCGTACCAATCCTCTCTCGTCGCTCCTTATCTCATACACAGACAGGCCAAATAATGTTGCCGATGACGGCCAACAGCCTGGGTACATGTACGGGTCTCTTGCCTGCGACAGAATTTTGTTATGTGTAGTATGCGGGGCAGAAAAGCACTTTTGCCATTAATATGAACTAGAAGATTGCAGAAAAATTGTAAACATTTTCCAAATTTTATTAATTTCATTTCATTTCTTAAAGTCTACAAAACTGTTAATCAACATTAAGCAAATATACAAAATCTTGACGTACAGAATAGTGGAGCGAATATTAGAAACGATACTACTAAATCTACAAGCTAAAATGTACTATACAAATTTTCTTTAAAATATAAGACATGCAAAGTATATATTTCTGAAATTAAAAAATATCGGATCAAACACTCTTCGAACATACTTCGAACGCTCATTATTACGTATATTACCAAACCAATGCATACAATATAATATATAAACTAAGCCAACGAAAGGCGCAGAGACTGGAGAACATGGGGTCCCCGAGCGTGCAGTACGCTTCAGCATCGTTGCGAACACCAACTCCCTCCGCTTGTCCCAATGCCATCTCGAACGGTGAGACTGCAACCAGAAAATATCCATATATACATCAAGATAGTAATGCAATTTCTATTCTTGCAGCACCGACGTAATACGCGGTGCTCCGTAATCGCTCGAGATTCCATATAGTTGTTGAAATTTCTACGCATTTGGTAGATAAAACGTTGCGAGAAATCCTCTTGTCACAGTTAGGTCTTCCAAACCTGATCGCTTGCATTTTTCCCGCTACTTCAGCGTTGCAACGTTATTTTTATTTCTGCCAACTTAGACACGACATCGTCTGAACTGCCCAATTCAGGACACGATGGCTCCTCCCGGGGATTCTGTTGAGACGATCCCGGATTTTCCGTGTCCTCACCATTGTAGAGCTCATAATTTGTATAATTTACCTTCTTCTTCAAGCATTGTTTTTTAAATTTCTGCCATTTTGAAGCTGCTGATAATCGCCGGATGCGTAAATCATTTTTAGCTTTGGAAAGAGCGCACGTCAGCATTGCTTCAATCCGTAAATCGCGTCTGCGCTTTCGGCGACACTTTGATCTTTTGCGGCGAACTTCGTCAATCCAAGTTAGTAACCGTTCAGTTTCTGGCTTGTCGGCGTTAGTTTTCGAAAGTCCCTTCTTTGTCCTCGCCATGCTTTCTCAATTATTTCACCTAATTATTGAGTAAGTAAAAAGTATACCAACCTGTATCCGGCTCCTGTTTGTTGTAGAACAATACAGAAGAGATTCACACAACTGCACACAAAGGATTTGAAACCACCGAGCAAAACACCCTCCTCACAGCACAGTCGTAAGATGACTAAGGGAAGTCTACGCTGCGCGTCTGAAGTCCGCTGTCTATACCCCCTCCTCTGTCTTTATGACGTAGTCTTACGCGCGAAAATGGAAACTAGTTCCGTGTAAAATCTTACGTTGGCCTTACATTCTCAGAAATTTTGAAAAATTCTTTAATCCAATTAATTTTTAAATATATGTGCGACAATTTTAATGCTAAATTTTATATATTTTGTACATTATATTAAAATTCTTCATTTACAGGAAATAATCAATAGCGTATGAAGGTGTACTGCACGTATTATTTGGCACGTACATTAATGTTGATGCAAGAATAATTATTCCAATGATTTTAGGTTACACACATAATAGATAAAGTAGGCTGTAGACTATGAAATTCGTATGAAATAAGCAGAGAATAGTAACTAAATAAATGTATATGTATATCGAACATAAATCTTGTAAAAATAATATATTAAATTACATTCAAATCAAATATATAAACAAGATCTGTTGACTTTTAATTATTTTTTTGAAGCACTAGTATCAAATAAAATTGCGTCATATAAAAATGTCATCCCGAAACACAGTTTAACGTGATACAATTGTATTACTTTAATTTAAGCAGAAAATATCTAATCATATTTAACAATTTTGAAAAACATACCTCTACTAAACTATCATTATCTTTTCCTATACCATCGGCAAGGCCCTGAACAGCAAGCAGTTCAGCGGTTGTTAAATAACTAGCCAATTGTTCTCGAACTACATTTACTTCTCCCTGATACATAAAATCAACCAATGCAGCCTAATCATCGAATTTTACATTATTATTATATATTATAACAGGATGCTGACATGGATTTTCGTAAAATAGAATAAGTATCATTTACAAAATATATGTTAACAGTAACAAATTATTAAATTCTTAATTTCACTTTACCTTAAATAAATCTCTAAAATATGTACTACATGCAGATAATAGCAGTTTGTCTGCTCTTATTCCTTTTTCCTTCGCAGCTTAAATTTACATCAACGAGATCTTCTTCGGTTCTCAGCGTATCAAAAGCACAAGTAATATGTTTTAAGTAATTATTCCACCTAAGAGAAAACTGTTTAATCCGTAAAACAATTATATTAAATTTGCAATTTTCAATCTGAAAAACATTTGACTTCAATGAGTATATTTTGATTTTTACCTGCCGGAAAACTGATGGAACAAAAATTTGTTACAACTATCATGTACTTATGTAATTAAAACAAGACAAAGCTTTTATAAATATAAAAATTGTCATAAATATTTTGACGCAACGCATTTGAACATTTTATGACTCATTGTATTAACACCACATTATTTCTTTTTTTGCGAGTATAATAAAAGCAATAATATTTAAACAATACATACTTGTTTAGATGCCTTTCGCAATACGACTTTCCCATAGAGCAGGTGGCTTATTACAAAATTCACGTCATAAATGTAATTTTCTTCAACTTCCAAAGCAAAAGTTATAAGTGTCCACCCAGGAATACCCAACATTTTGAAACACTTAAATAATACAAATTTCATATTTGGGTATTACATATTTCTAACAATTGAACACTACCATGCTTACCATGCTTTCATTAGCATGCTTAAAATGACTTTATATTGAAATTATTTGTATGGTATGCCCATTTCCTTATCACCCTTTATTTTTCTTTCTCCTTCTGCAGAAGAGTTAAGACTATTTGTATCCTCCCTATATTTGTCTATTATACATCCTACATACTTTCGCAAATAACAAAAAATAGCAAGGTCAGATATAGCTTCAATGTATACGGTCATCACAATGAAATGTGAATTACCTTCGGCAGATCTAAAATATTAAACGTGAAACGATGATCTTAATTTGGAATAGATTATAGATACACAATCTGTTCGTTTTTTCCTTTCTTAGCAATGATCTGTTCCATTGTCAAACAAGTATTTCACTCCGTAGCCGGATGAAATGCAAATTTATATCGTATTATGCTTATCATTATACTGCAAGTACTTTGAATCACTGAAATTGCAGAACCATTTCCTGTTATTGAATGCAAAACATACAGCACGAACACGTTTTCCATTATCAAAAAACGCCATACAAATGTCTCATCCATTGTATTAAAGTGATAAGAGATAGACACAGCACCAAGCCTGCAGCTTATAATACAACAATTTGCACCAGTTTCTCAATTTTCCCCAATTATATTCAATGTTTACAATAATTATCCTTCATATAAAATTGTTACCTTTATCCAATGCATACCACCTCTCTCCCCCTCTTTAAAAATATGACCTTTTTCAACTTAATGTCTCCCAAAAACGGATTTAGCAGAAAGTATACGACATATATAACGATCCAATTAGAAACTACCAGAGCATGTGTATTTTAAGCGGATCTTTAAACGTCGATTAAACGCGTTCTCTATCCAATCCTGGCTGAAACATAATTACTCGCACCCCCAGTAACCCACCTCTAAGTCATTCCAATCAACGTACCATGCAAACACGAATCCAACGCGTTCCAGGAATACAAACAACTGCCTGTAGCTGTTTAGCTGTACGCGACGAGTATAATTATTTCGGGTACTCCTCCAGTACAAAACAGACACCCAAACGACATTATTTCAACACAAAAATATTTAAAACAATAGTTATAAAAGCATGATACTTATTACCGCGCTTGACATCAGGTATAATAAAAATAAATTTCTTCAAAAAAATTTCAAGTTAAATCTTAAGCTTGTGTAATTATATCAAACTTGTTCAATTGACAATGAGCAATTTCCATCGTGTTTTGACAACTGACTCATCGCTGATGTATTTCCTCGGAATCGAAAAAGGAATGTGCATAATTTTGTCCTCCGTCAACACTCAAAATATTATCTGCATGCTATACTCAGGGATTCAATTTTATATTACGTTGCCTCATGTTCCATCACTGCTTTCCTACTATCAGTCACTTGAACGGTAATATAAACCAGTCTTTTATTTCCTATACTATTCCGCATAACATTTATCAGGAACAATACATTTTATTTGTTAATCTAACTAGATGCGAAGTTCCTCATTTGTCCTAATATCAATCAATGAATAAGTGAATTGAAATCTGTGAAAATAATGTAAAATCGGAAAATAAGGATAGAAATCTTTTCCCGATTACTTACAATTTATTAATATTAAATTGAATATACAAATATAAATTGGACAGGAAACGATATTTATTTAACGGAAACTAAATGCAATACTCGTATCTATATCAAATAACTTTACAGTTATTTGACCACTCTCGTCACAACGAATCTAACACACACACACTCTCTCTCTCTCTGACAACTCTATCAATTCTCACGACTCTACTCTTCGACGACTCGATACCTCTAACGACTCTACTCTTCGACGACTCAATTAGCTCTGATTCTCGCAACACGCATACTTTTCGACTCGCCTTGCGTAGCGAAACCGTCCTTCTTCTAACGTTGTCTATTGTTTCCCTCATACCTATGTAAGAACTACCAACTACGTGCCTTTATTCCCGTAGGCACTCTTGCATGTAAACGAAGTACAGAAACACGACGTACACGGTTTCTCCATTTTCAACTGATTTCTAATTCGAATTACTTTACGATATTACAATAAGTATCTAGTAATACGACTTCCGAACCTACGTAATTATTGCAATGATTGTTAAATTTCAAAGCAATTTCCTATCCATGTTAAACATATTACGTATATGTGCGTGTCTATTATTTCGATTAGTTGCTCTACTTGCGGTAGTTCGCCATTCTGGACCATCTAGACTCAACAAAGATGCATTCAATTTACTCCATACCTCAAAAAGCTCTGTAGCGGCATAAGAGTTAGAATTTGCTTCAAACCATGTTGTTGTTTTGCTTCGGAATATCGAGAGGAATTGTAAGGAATTATAAACTCCGGGGAAAACAATGGTGCCGCTACGTGTAACCGTAAAACAAGACGAATTTGTATCTTTTGACCTTCTTCTGACGATTATGACTAAACGAACGTGATCGCAAACGATTCAGTATAAACTGTGACTAAACGTCTGTATAGATATCGTTTCGCGACAAGATCTGTTTTAAATACACTAACGAGTACACATATTGGTAGTCTCATTATTCGATCCCCTACAGCTCTTATTAAGGAAGATAGAGGCCTGTGACATTATTCAGCTTGGCCAACATTGAACAGGGCATATTGATAAGCCAGAGTAACTAACATACAACCTTTTTTTTTTTTTTTTTTTTTTTTTTACGTGGAGAAATCCTCATGGACACTCCGCTGTTGCAGTAATTGCGTAACAGCAGAGTAGTGTCGGACTCTTACCGACTAAAACTCCACGATGACCACCCGACGCGTATGACAGAGGTGCTCCAGGATTCTCTTATGACTTAACTTCAGTTGCACCCCCTTCACGCGTTCTCTAGTTCTAGCCAGTCCTAATATTTCCTGACTATTGAATTGGCGTTAGGGGGGGCCATTACCCCTAGCGCTGTCTCTCCTTATTGATATTCACCGGAGGCTTGTCTTGTGTGCTTCGACAACTCCCATACAACCTGGTGGTACAAGCTATGAAAAAACTTTCCCGGACATGAGAAAACACATTTGCCCAGATAACGTACGAAAGGTATTAGAGCCCACCAAATAAGATTTGCTACAATTAGCTGTAGTTCGTCACAATACGCCTATGAGTATCGCGCGTCAGACGATTTTCGAATTAGTTGATGCTTGGATGTTCAAGATACGGAAGTGTGGAGAGATGAGACGTTTATGTACAACTTGATCATGGTGCAACCCATTCGTCAGCCAGAAAACTTCATGCACGATTTTCTAAAAAGAAACACATTTCCCCCCTTCCTTATGCCGTACCAATCCTCTCTCGTCGCTCCTTATCTCATACACAGACAGGCCAAATAATGTTGCCGATGACGGCCAACAGCCTGGGTACATGTACGGGTCTCTTGCCTGCGACAGAATTTTGTTATGTGTAGTATGCGGGGCAGAAAAGCACTTTTGCCATTAATATGAACTAGAAGATTGCAGAAAAATTGTAAACATTTTCCAAATTTTATTAATTTCATTTCATTTCTTAAAGTCTACAAAACTGTTAATCAACATTAAGCAAATATACAAAATCTTGACGTACAGAATAGTGGAGCGAATATTAGAAACGATACTACTAAATCTACAAGCTAAAATGTACTATACAAATTTTCTTTAAAATATAAGACATGCAAAGTATATATTTCTGAAATTAAAAAATATCGGATCAAACACTCTTCGAACATACTTCGAACGCTCATTATTACGTATATTACCAAACCAATGCATACAATATAATATATAAACTAAGCCAACGAAAGGCGCAGCGACTGGAGAACATGGGGTCCCCGAGCGTGCAGTACGCTTCAGCATCGTTGCGAACACCAACTCCCTCCGCTTGTCCCAATGCCATCTCGAACGGTGAGACTGCAAACAGAAAATATCCATATATACATCAAGATAGTAATGCAATTTCTATTCTTGCAGCACCGACGTAATACGCGGTGCTCCGTAATCGCTCGAGATTCCATATAGTTGTTGAAATTTCTACGCATGTGGTAGATAAAACGTTGCGAGAAATCCTCTTGTCACAGTTAGGTCTTCCAAACCTGATCGCTTGCATTTTTCCCGCTACTTCAGCGTTGCAACGTTATTTTTATTTCTGCCAACTTAGACACGACATCGTCTGAACTGCCCAATTCAGGACACGATGGCTCCTCCCGGGGATTCTGTTGAGACGATCCCGGATTTTCCGTGTCCTCACCATTGTAGAGCTCATAATTTGTATAATTTACCTTCTTCTTCAAGCATTGTTTTTTAAATTTCTGCCATTTTGAAGCTGCTGATAATCGCCGGATGCGTAAATCATTTTTAGCTTTGGAAAGAGCGCACGTCAGCATTGCTTCAATCCGTAAATCGCGTCTGCGCTTTCGGCGACACTTTGATCTTTTGCGGCGAACTTCGTCAATCCAAGTTAGTAACCGTTCAGTTTCTGGCTTGTCGGCGTTAGTTTTCGAAAGTCCCTTCTTTGTCCTCGCCATGCTTTCTCAATTATTTCACCTAATTATTGAGTAAGTAAAAAGTATACCAACCTGTATCCGGCTCCTGTTTGTTGTAGAACAATACAGAAGAGATTCACACAACTGCACACAAAGGATTTGAAACCACCGAGCAAAACACCCTCCTCACAGCACAGTCGTAAGATGACTAAGGGAAGTCTACGCTGCGCGTCTGAAGTCCGCTGTCTATACCCCCTCCTCTGTCTTTATGACGTAGTCTTACGCGCGAAAATGGAAACTAGTTCCGTGTAAAATCTTACGTTGGCCTTACATTCTCAGAAATTTTGAAAAATTCTTTAATCCAATTAATTTTTAAATATATGTGCGACAATTTTAATGCTAAATTTTATATATTTTGTACATTATATTAAAATTCTTCATTTACAGGAAATAATCAATAGCGTATGAAGGTGTACTGCACGTATTATTTGGCACGTACATTAATGTTGATGCAAGAATAATTATTCCAATGATTTTAGGTTACACACATAATAGATAAAGTAGGCTGTAGACTATGAAATTCGTATGAAATAAGCAGAGAATAGTAACTAAATAAATGTATATGTATATCGAACATAAATCTTGTAAAAATAATATATTAAATTACATTCAAATCAAATATATAAACAAGATCTGTTGACTTTTAATTATTTTTTTGAAGCACTAGTATCAAATAAAATTGCGTCATATAAAAATGTCATCCCGAAACACAGTTTAACGTGATACAATTGTATTACTTTAATTTAAGCAGAAAATATCTAATCATATTTAACAATTTTGAAAAACATACCTCTACTAAACTATCATTATCTTTTCCTATACCATCGGCAAGGCCCTGAACAGCAAGCAGTTCAGCGGTTGTTAAATAACTAGCCAATTGTTCTCGAACTACATTTACTTCTCCCTGATACATAAAATCAACCAATGCAGCCTAATCATCGAATTTTACATTATTATTATATATTATAACAGGATGCTGACATGGATTTTCGTAAAATAGAATAAGTATCATTTACAAAATATATGTTAACAGTAACAAATTATTAAATTCTTAATTTCACTTTACCTTAAATAAATCTCTAAAATATGTACTACATGCAGATAATAGCAGTTTGTCTGCTCTTATTCCTTTTTCCTTCGCAGCTTAAATTTACATCAACGAGATCTTCTTCGGATCTCAGCGTATCAAAAGCACAAGTAATATGTTTCAAGTAATTATTCCACCTAAGAGAAAACTGTTTAATCCGTAAAACAATTATATTAAATTTGCAATTTTCAATCTGAAAAACATTTGACTTCAATGAGTATATTTTGATTTTTACCTGCCGGAAAACTGATGGAACAAAAATTTGTTACAACTATCATGTACTTATGTAATTAAAACAAGACAAAGCTTTTATAAATATAAAAATTGTCATAAATATTTTGACGCAACGCATTTGAACATTTTATGACTCATTGTATTAACACCACATTATTTCTTTTTTTGCGAGTATAATAAAAGCAATAATATTTAAACAATACATACTTGTTTAGATGCCTTTCGCAATATGACTTTCCCATAGAGCAGGTGGCTTATTACAAAATTCACGTCATAAATGTAATTTTCTTCAACTTCCAAAGCAAAAGTTATAAGTGTCCACCCAGGAATACCCAACATTTTGAAACACTTAAATAATACAAATTTCATATTTGGGTATTACATATTTCTAACAATTGAACACTACCATGCTTACCATGCTTTCATTAGCATGCTTAAAATGACTTTATATTGAAATTATTTGTATGGTATGCCCATTTCCTTATCACCCTTTATTTTTCTTTCTCCTTCTGCAGAAGAGTTAAGACTATTTGTATCCTCCCTATATTTGTCTATTATACATCCTACATACTTTCGCAAATAACAAAAAATAGCAAGGTCAGATATAGCTTCAATGTATACGGTCATCACAATGAAATGTGAATTACCTTCGGCAGATCTAAAATATTAAACGTGAAACGATGATCTTAATTTGGAATAGATTATAGATACACAATCTGTTCGTTTTTTCCTTTCTTAGCAATGATCTGTTCCATTGTCAAACAAGTATTTCACTCCGTAGCCGGATGAAATGCAAATTTATATCGTATTATGCTTATCATTATACTGCAAGTACTTTGAATCACTGAAATTGCAGAACCATTTCCTGTTATTGAATGCAAAACATACAGCACGAACACGTTTTCCATTATCAAAAAACGCCATACAAATGTCTCATCCATTGTATTAAAGTGATAAGAGATAGACACAGCACCAAGCCTGCAGCTTATAATACAACAATTTGCACCAGTTTCTCAATTTTCCCCAATTATATTCAATGTTTACAATAATCATCCTTTGTTGCGACCGTTCGCGGTGAGACGCGTTCGCTAGGATAACGCGTCAGAGAGAGGCGTAAATTCTCGCTACGATTATGTTAATCGACGCCGCGAAATAGTCGTCCCCCTGTTTTGGTTAAGATAACAGAGGTGGTTTAATGAATGTAACACTGTATTGACAGGTTAACGTAGAATAATATATTTTACAATAATATGATGAATATATTACAGAAATTATACTCGACTTTGCGATCTCTCTAGATTAATTCGTTTGCTCGTCAGATTTGTCGAAGTGTCACGTTTGACTCGTCAGAAGGAACTGATCGCCCTTCGATTATTCCTTTGCCTCATTTGGAAGACGACCCCCACTATGCACGAGTCACGCCACCGCTCGCGCCTATGATCACGTATGCCTCTTCTTGTTTGATAATCGTAACGGTCAAAAATCGACGTTTCTAGAGCTCGCTGCTTGGCGACAACTATGCTCTCGTCGATACATTGTATATGATCCGGCGGGCAGATAAGATGGTCTGCCTGCGACGTTGTAGAACCGCGAGCGACGGTTAGAAAATATAGCCTCTGGTGAGCCTCGTGGCGTAACATACTCCCCCCGTTGAGAGGGTACCGATCAAGTAATATAGTATGATGTTGTGAGGATCTCTGGTCAGACTTCGGTGCTGTTGATTGTTTCGGAGTCATCTGGAGTCGTTATGCTCGGTAGTGGTACCATCCGCTTGATGCTCCGATCCAGGGTGCTCGTTGCTGTTCGAACGGTAGCCGTCCGTATGATGCCGTCTGCGCCTGGATGGACCTTGATGATTTTGCCCAATGGCCATTGCATTGGGGGAACGTTGTCTTCTCGGAGAATGACGATGGTGCCCTCTCGTATGAAGTGACGGCCCTTGCTCCATTTGTTTCGGATGTCTAGCTCATTCAGGTACACTCGTTGCCAGCGGCGCCAGAAATGTTGTTTGACCTTTTGAATATGTTGCCAGCTGGAGAGACGATTGGATGGAGTGTCCCTGAAATCTCGTTCTCGAAAACTTGTTAAAGAATATCCGATGAGAAAGTGACCGGGAGTGAGGACAAGATGATCGTTTGGATCAGATGATACTTTTTTTTTTTTGTACGTGGAGAAATCCTCATGGACACTCCGCTGCTGCACTAATCGCGTAACAGCAGAGTAGTGTCGGACTCCTACCGCCTAAAACTCCACGATGACCATCTTATGCGCGTGACAGAGGTGCTCCAGGAATCTCTTATGAATTAACTTCAGTTGCATTCCCTTCTCGCGTTCTCTTGTTCGAGCCGGCTATTGAGTAGGCGTTAGGGTGAGGTTGTTGCCCCTAGTGATGTCACTTCTTCTGGTCGTAGTCCGTTGGGGTGGTGGCGGGGTGGCTCTGGGTCGTCTGACTGCCTTCCGTCTCCATCGTCTTATCCTGCAGGGGTGAGAGTTTTTCTTCCTCTCCCTTTCCGCTCGCTCCTTCGCGAGCATAACTCGCTCGCAGAAGAGGCGGACGGCCTCGTATTCCTGTGACCCTCTCAACATCGCTTCCACAATCGCTGAGGGGATCAACGTTTCTCCTATGGCGTGCCGCCAGGGTGTAGCGGGGCAGCTCCCACGCCGGACAGAGCTCCAGGGTGTGCTGCGCTGTGTCCCTGTCCTCTCCGCAGTCGTGGCAGATGTCTGTCGTCTCTCGCCTTATTCTCTTCAGGAACTCGCCGAACACGCCGTGTCCGGAGAGTACTTGTGTCATCCTGAATGTGAGTGGGAGGCCGTGGCGGCTCCTCCATGCCCCCCAGTTTGGTAGGACCGCATCCGCGCCTCGGTGTTCGCTTCTCCCGTTGATCAGTTGGGATCGCCACAGGTTCCATGTGTCCTCCTCGGCGGTTCCTGTGTCGTTTGGAGCCGCCTGCTCGGTGGGGTCTTCTCCCGGGTGCCATTCTCTCCGGCGGGTGTATCTCTTTTTGAGCGCCAGCGCCCGCAGCTCCCCCGGGGGGGACGCGGCTAGGGTGGACGCCGACGCGTGCGACACCGTCCGGTATCCCCTAATGATTCTGATGGCGGTCATTCTGTGTAGCCTTCTCAGGAGCAGAATGCTGCGACGGCTTGCCATCAGGTCGTCCGCCCATACTGGGGCCCCGTACATCACTCGTGACCGAACGACGCCCTCGTAAAGTCGGCGCACCGCGTCTCCGGCCCCGCCGATGTTCGGTAGTAGGCCGCACAGGGCATTGGCAGCCGCTGACACCTTCGGGATCAGTGAGTCGAAGTGCGGCTCGAACGTCCACTGGCTGTCGATGGTGAGTCCCAGATACTTCATCTGTGATCCCACCCGGACGGTTTTACCTGCCATGTTTATGCATAGGCCGGGCGGTGGTGTCCCTCGCCTCTTCCTGTCAAAGAACCAGGTGGCCTCCGACTTCGCAGGGGAGACTCTCAGGCCCAGTTCGTTCACGGCACGGGTCGCACAGGCCGTTGCGATTCCGCCAATGCGCAGCGTCTCGTGCCAGCCACGACCCTCGACCAGGATTAGGGTGTCGTCCGCATAGCATACAATGGCCGCGCCTAGGGGTAGCGGGCATCGTAGTACCTCGTCGTACGCAACGTTCCATAGTATGGGGCCCAGCACCGAGCCCTGCGGGACGCCACGCTCAACGGATCGCTTTTCCTCTCCTTCCTTACTGGTCTAACACACCCGCCTGTCGTCGAGGTAGGCTCGGATCAATCGGACGAGGTAGCTGGGAACCTCGAAGTGCTCCAGGGCCGTCACTATCCTGTCCCATGGCACGGTGTTGAACGCGTTGACGATGTCCAGGGAAACCGCCAGCGCCACGCCTTTCCGGGAGACCATGTCCTCCGCAATCGCTCGTGCGCGTCTGACCGCGTCAATCGTCGAGCCCCCCTTCCGGAAGCCGTACTGGCTTTCGTGCAAACCTGGCACTTGGCCCGCTATGTGTCGTTCCAAGCGGGCGGCGACTACCCTCTCGAGTAGTTTGCCGACCTCGTCCAGTAGGCATATCGGCCGGTACGCTGACGGCGAGGTCGTCGGTCGGCCCTCTTTATGGAGCAGGACCAGCCTCGCCGTCCGCCACGCCCGGGGGTAGACTCCCTCCCTCAGGCATCTTGTGAAGAGGTGCCGGAGTCTGGGGGCCATGACCCCCATCACTTCCCCCCAGATCCGGCCAGGGATTCCGTCCGGGCCCGGTGCCACGTTGCGGACGGTCATTCTTCTGGTTGCCTCCCATATCTCCTCCTCCGTGACTTCCCAGTCGTCCCTCCATTCCAGCGGTCGTGTCGTTTACCGTGGCCGTTCCGCCGCTCTGTTCTCTTGTGGGGGAAAGAGCGTTCCGGTGATCCGCGTCAGCAGCGCAGGTTCCATTTCCGCCGTTGTCAGGGTGCCCTTCGCGCGTAGTTTCTGTGTCACTGTATGCCCTCCCCCATGGGTCCGACTCGACTGTTTCGACCAGTTCGGACCAGGCACAGTCCTTCGCTTTTTTAATTTCCCTTTGTAGCGAGCACCGTAGCGCGCGGTACGTCCGGTAGCGCAAGGAGACTTCTTCTTCGTCGCGTCGTCGCCAGCGGCAGGCCCTTAGGTACTGTCTTCGGGCCCGGACACATCTCGTCCTCAGTTCCGCGATGTCGGGGTTCCACCAGTAAACTGCTCTGCTTCGCACCGTGCCCGGTGTGGCCCGTGGCATGGATGCGTCGCAGATTGCTGTCATGGCTTGTCGCAGGTTCTCGGCCTCCTCTTCCACGTCTGCTTCGGTCGTCGTTGCCGAGGCCTCCCAGCTCCAAGCTGTTGCTATAGCCGCCGCCCGGAGTAGATCTTCATTCCTCTCCTTTATTTTCCATCTAGGCGGTAAGCGCGCGTGTCTCCCCCTCGGCGGGCCGCGCCCGTCGTTTGTCGCCGGCATTCCAGGTCCAGGTGCGTCCACCTCCATCAATATGTAGAGGTGGTCCGACAGCGTCTCGACCCCTTCGGCCACTCTCCAGCCTGAGATCCGCCTGAATGCCTCGGGGGAGGCCCATGTTATGTCAACAATGGAGCTCCCTCTGCACGTCACGCAGGTACTGGTCGAGCCCCTGTTCACTAACAGAAGTCCAAGTCCCGCGGCCCAGTTTGATAGCGTGCGGCCGCGCGTTGGCCCTGGCGTTCCCCCATTCCGTGGAGTGCGCGTTGAAGTCTCCCAGGACGAGCACTTGTCGTGGGAGTCGTCGCCTGACGCAGTCGCCAACTCCGTCTAGGAATTCTTCGAACGCTGCCCGTCCACTGTTAGGTGACACGTACACCCCCACCACCATCATCCCTGCCCACTCGACCGCGGCGTATCCGTTGCCGCGTTCCAGCAGGGCTCCGTGGACGAACGCCCCGGGCGTTGATGTCCAGGTGAGCAACCGACAACCATTCCGTCCTCCTTTAACTCCTCCTTGTCCAAGCCGGACGTCCCGTATCCACACCCGTTTTGCGCTCACAGGCACTAGTCCTCCACTCTGGTTACCTCCCTTGCCCAGGCTCTCCAGTTTTCCGGAGATTTCGATTACGCACGCAGCTCCGTCCTCTCTACGTCTGCCTCCCATGTATCCCCACCCTGTGTTGTAATGGATCAGATGATACTGGAGTCAGCGGACGGGAGTTGAGGATAGACTCGATTTCAATGATAAGTGTATTTAAATTTTCGAATGTCAAGAGCTCGTTACCTGCGACACGCCTGAAATGTCGTTTGAAGGATTTCACTGCAGCTTCCCATAGCCCTCCGAAGTGAGGTGAGTTGGGAGGAATGAAGAGCCATTCGATCCGTCGGTCGACTAAAAAGGACTGAACCTTTACCTTATGATCGTCGGATTGCAGGAGATTTCGGAGCTCTCGTAATTCATTGTTGGCGCCAACGAAGATGGTACCGTTGTCGGAGTAAATTGTCACACAGAATTCTCGGTGAGCGATGAATCTTCGCAGAGCAGCAATGAAGGCCTCGCTAGTGAGGTCGCTGACCAGCTCGATGTGGACTGCTTTGACTTCAAGACATATAAAGATTGCTACATATACCTTAATTTTGCGTCGGTTGCGATCCTTTCGTTCTTTGATGTAAAACGGTCCGCAATAATCTATTCCGACGTTGGTAAACGGTCGAGATTCCGTTATCCGTGAGGCTGGGAGGTCGCCCAATACGTAATCCACTGGAGGTGGATTAGCTCGGCAGCAACGGACGAACATCTTCAGCGTGCTCCAAACGTGACTACGGCCGTCGATAGGCCAATAAGATCTTCTTAAGGCGTATAAGGTAGCTTGAGTTCCGGAGTGGAGATTGATGAGGTGTTCATGCTCGATTATGAGTGCTGTGACTGAGGATTTGGGTACAATGATTGGGTGTTTCTGACTGAACGGCATTGGTGAGTGACTGAGTCGGCCTCCGACTCGCAACATCCCGTCTTTGTCCAGAAATGGATTGAGTCGTTGCAGCTTCCCCTTCACTGCAGAATTTCGATCTGTTCGGAGAGTGCGGATTTCATCTGAAAAATAACAGAATTGTAACAGTTTGACCAATTTGTTATGCGCATTGGTTAAATCATGTGTGGTTAGAGGTCTCCCTCGATCCTGTTTTTGTCTCCATCGGAGGCAACGAGCGGTAATTCTAATCAGCTTGGGCCAAGAAGAAAATCTCTCCAGTAGACTGTGGTCAGCAGGAGTCACGGCCAGACATGTTGCTTTCTTCTCCTCTGGTATTTCAGTTAATGGTACTGGGTTCCACGTCGGCCAGTATCTTTCTGGTTGTTGGAGCCATTCCGGACCATGTTGCCAAATGGTTGGTCGCAGGAAATCTTCGGGTGATTGGCCTCGAGATATGAGATCTGCAGGGTTATCGGCAGTGGGAATGTGACGCCAATCTGAGGTGTGAGTCTTCTGCTGAATTTCTGTCACACGATCAGCGACAAAGGTTTTCAGCGTATGGGGTGATGTATTGATCCAATGAAGTACGATTGTAGAATCCGTCCAGTAAACAGTCCGAGAAATGTTGCTTGATAAAGCTTGAAGGACTGTGGTGGCCAATGATGCGAGAAGAAGTGCTCCACTCAGTTCCAGCCTTGGAATGGTTTGTGATTTCAGTGGAGCCACCTTTGATTTTGCAGTGAGGAGTCGTGTCCAGACATGACCATCCGGAGTGATGGTGCGAAGGTAAACGCATGCCCCATAAGCCCTTTCGCTAGCGTCACAGAACCCGTGTAATTTAATTTCCGCTGCAGCCTTGATTATCGTTTTACGTGGAAACTTCACGTTATTCAATAATGGCAGCTGTGCATAATATTTGCTCCATTCCGTGTGCACGTCAGCCGGTAGAGATTCGTCCCAATCAATTTTTAAAGTCCAGAGTCGTTGGAGCAGCATCTTAGCACGAACGATCACTGGTGCCAATAATCCAGGGGGGTCGTAGATCTTGGCGATTTCGGAGCTGATTGTTCTCTTCGTGATTCGAGAGGCGGTAGAATTAATTTTTACGGAATATAGGATCGAATCGTCAAAGGAATTCCAAACCACACCCAGAGTTTTGAAGGTTTGCGATTCGCCTAGTAGCAGCTTGTCGTTTATGTCCTGCTCGAAAAGTCCTCGTAGCAGTTCCCGGTCGTTCGATGCCCATTTTCGAATGTTTAAGCCGGCCAGTTCCGTGAGCTCCGTTCTCAATGATCGTGCCTCGACCTTTCTATCAACTCCTGTGAGAACATCGTCGACGTAGAAGTCTCGCTGTAAGACCGTCGCCGCTCGTGGGTACCGATGTCCCTCGTCGTCCGCCAGTTGTTTGAGGCACCGAATGGCTAGATAAGGGGCCGCTGACAGCCCGAATGTCACTGTATTAAGTTGATAGGTGTCAACTTCTCCATCAGAATTACGCCACAAAATTTGTTGAAATTTTCGATCCTCTGGACGCACAAGAAATTGTCGATACATCTTTTCGACATCGAATGTAATGACGCATTGATGAGAACGAAATCTTAGAAGGATGAAGAATAAGTCATCTTGTAGTTTCGGTCCCGTATGAAGTACGTCGTTTAATGAAACTCCGGTGGTGGTTGGTGCAGATCCGTCAAACACAACTCGGAGTTTTGTAGTTTGGCTGGACTCTTTGATCACGCCGTGATGTGGCAGAAAATATCCGTCGTCCGTGCAGTTGTCCGTGGTAATCTTCGTCATGTGTCCTAATTCCACATATTCTTGTATCACGGCGCGATAGTCGGCTTCGAATCGTTTGTCTCGTTGGAATCGACGACAGAGGAAAATGAGTCGCTTCATCGCCATTGTCTTAGAGGATCCAAGCGAAGGAATTGTTTCGTTGAATGGGAGAGCGACCATGTATCGCCCTTCGTTGGTGCGTTGATCGTGATTTCGAAAGTGTTCTTCGCACTGTCGTTCCGCTTCCGAAATGTGTGCAGTGGGCGGTCCTTCGTCGATTTCCCAAACACGGGCGGGGTCCGCCTGTAAAGCCGTCGTGAAGGCGTGAAATGCGAGTGCTGATGATTGCGAGGTTGGGCTCCCCCCGATGACCCATCCGAATCGCGTTTTTTGCAGACGCAAGTCGGGCCCGTTTGCTTGACTGATGTCAAGTTGGCCGACACAGAGTGATGCTAGCGTTGGTCCGGCGCTCAACAATATTTCGATCGGCGCAGGCCTATGGAATCTTGGATCGGCTAGTTGGAGATTCCTCGGTATATGTATTATTGAGCGATCTACGGGTTGATCTGGGACCCAAGGCGATATTGTCGGTATGATTAGGAACGTCAAGGTGCGTTCGTATGTGCCGTCGATGGAGATGATCGTGGCCGTGATGTAACGTTTCGAGGTTGTCGATAACGTGTTGAGTGTTCCGATTGGGACCTAACGTTTCCGTTGGTTAAGTTTTAGCGAATCAGCGAGTTTTTCGGTGATAAAGTTCATGCTAGAGCCGGTGTCTAGCAGAGCTCTACAACGGAATGGTTGAACTTTATTGTTCAATATGTTGACCTGCGCTGTGACTAACAAATCGTGCTGCAGTGGTTCAGAAGGAAGCGAGGTCAATGAGTCCGTTTTCTGTGGTTCGGTCCCTAACAAGGTCGTTTGATGACGTCATTGTTTTCCTTGTCGTCTAGGACTGGACGATATATTTGATCCCGATGCCGTCGTTCGCGATAACCGAGATTCACGTTTCGGAGATGTTCGCGGAGACGATCGGGGAGACGATCGGGGAGACGTGGATGCGCGTCTCGAACGATGTGACGATCGCGGGGTCGGTGAACTAGGCGAAGATCGACCGTTGGATGATCGATCGCTCGATGATCGACCGCTCGATGATCGGCTTACACGTGGTCGTGATTTGCTATGACCATGGTCTTGATGTAGGTATGTATGGTGTCGCTGCCTGCAGATGCGACATGAACCGGCGGAGCAATGAGTAATAGCGTGTCCCTTACCTAAACAATTGGTACATAGAGACGCCCTCTTGGCGATTTCAAGGCGTTTTTTAGGCGACTTTGCTTTGAAGACATCACAATTCCATAATTCGTGTTGTCCTTGACAATTCGGACACACCAACGTATTATGTGTAGTTGTGAATGCGTAACTTCGCGGTGCGTTCGGTCGCTGACGTTTGTGTTGATCGGACTCTCTTTTTATCACGGTTGATGCTGAACTTGTCCTGTCGCCGTTCGTCCGTGTTTTCAGAAAGTCTACCAGATGCGTATATGACGGCATTTTCCTGTCCGGCAATGTGCGCTGCCATTTGCGAATGATGGCTGAGGGTAGCTTCGACGTGAATAATTTTATAAGAGCGACATTTGAGGTAACTGGTTCACCGAGTTTTTCTAGCGCTTGGAGGTTTACCTTGACCGTCTCAAGAAAATCATCTATCGCTTCGGGTGTCTCTTTGGTTATTTTCGGATAGTCAAAAATCAAGTCCCAGTGGCGCATGCAGACTTGACGGTGGCAGTCGAATTTTTCCATCAGAACGTCAATAGCGTTCGATTAATTTAACTCGGTGACATCTAACGATTGTATGCTTCGCGCGGCCTTTCCGGTCAAAGAGGATCGTAGGTAGTGGGACTTCTGCACGGGTGTAAGTCGCTCGCTTCGATCGATAGTGGATAAGAAGGAGTCGTAAAATGAATGCCAATTTTCGATGGTACCGTCGAAAGTAGGCAGGTGAATTTCAGGCAGTTTAATTGATGTCGGCTCGGCGATATTAGACTCGCAGCCTTGTGATTTCGACGACGATGCTGGTGTATCATCCATGAGAGTGTGTATTCGTATTACCAGATTGTAATATGTGTCGGTTACTTCGGAAACGCGCGCGTCGTCCATCTCGCCTAAATCTTCTAATTCCTCTTGTAACAATCGATATTGTTTCCACGTGTCGTCGAGTAGTGTCGTATAGGCCGTTAAATGGGCCTTATTCGGTTGTCTAGATTTTTCGTATTCATCGAGTCGTTTCGATAGAAAGGTAAATCGACCGATTTGAAAGCCTCGTCTCCGATGCAAGGAGGTAATTTTCTCTGTATTTTCCATTGGTATAGCAGATTGTGAGAAGAATGCAATGAACGAGCTTACCTTGCGGTTGCGAGTTTAAATGTTACTCGTCACCGTGTGTGTCTCGTTTAATGTGTAAGACGTGTTCTTACTGAAGTCGACCGTCTAGTTGTTGGCGTGAGGCTGCGTGGTTGCGTTCTTGCGTTTTCAAGAGGGTTATGCCTCTTCAAAACTGATGGTCCCTGGCGCTACTGACTTCGCTGGAGTGGTAACGCTTCTGCTGCTGTTTGTATTGGATTCACGTGGCACTGTATGGTAGTGGAGGTCACTGGCGTGCACTTTTCACTTGCCACTGTATCCGGCTCGAAGGACCAAATGTTACGACCGTTCGCGGAGAGACACGGTCGCTAGGAAAACGTTTCAGCGAGAGGCGTAAATTCTCGCTACGATTATGTTAATCGACGCCGCGAAATAGTCGTTTCCCTGTTTCGGTTAAGATAACAGAGGTGGTTTAATGAATGTAACACTGTATTAACAGGTTAACATAGAATAATATATTTTACAATAATATGATGATTATGTTACAGAAATTTGACTCGACTTTGCGAACTCTCTAGATAAATTCGTTTACTCGTCAGATTTGTCGAAGAGTCACGTTTGACTCGTCAGAAGGAACTGATCGCCCTTCGATTATTCCTTTGTCTCATTTGGAAGACGGCCCCCACTATGCTCGGGTCAGGCCACCGCTCGCGCCTATGATCACGTATGCCTCTTCTTATGTGAAAATCGTAACGGTCAAAAATCGACGTTTCTAGAGCTCGCTGCTTGGCGACAACTATGCTCTCGTCGATACATTGTATATGATCCGGCGGGCAGATAAGATGGTCCGCCTGCGACGTTGTAGGACCACGAGCGAAGGTTAGAAAATACAGCCTGTGGTGAGCCTCGTGGCGTAACATCCTGCATATAAAATTGTTACCTTTATCCAATGCATACCACCTCTCTCCTCCTCTTTAAAAATATGACCTTTATGAACTTAATGTCTCCGAAAAACGTATTTAGCAGAAAGGATTCGACATCTATAACGATCCAATTAGAAACTACCAGAGCTTGTGTATCTTAAGCGGATCTTTAAACGCCGATTAAACGCGTTCTCTATCCAATCCTGGCTGAAACATAATTACTCGCACCCCCAGTAACCCACCTCTAAGTCATTCCAATCAACGTACCATGCAAACACGAATCCAACGCGTTCCAGGAATACAAACAACTGCCTGTAGCTGTTTAGCTGTACACGACGAGTATAATTATTTCGGGTACTCCTCCAGTACAAAACAGACACCCAAACGACATTATTTCAACACAAAAATATTTAAAACAATAGTTATAAAAGCATGATACTTAATACCGCGCTTGACATCAGGTATAATCAAAAATAAATTTCTTCAAAAAAATTTCAAGTTAAATCTTTAGCTTGTGTAATTGTATCAAACTTGCTCAATTAACAACGAGCAATTTCCATCGTGTTTTGACATCTGACTCATCGATGATGTTTTTCCTTGGAATTGAAAAAGGAATGTGCATAGTTTTGTCCTCCGTCCACACTCGAAATACTATCTACATGCTATACTCAGGGATTCAATTTTATATTACGTTGCCTCATGTTCCATCACTGCTTTCCTACTATCAGTCACTTGAACTGTAATATAAATCAGTCTTTTATTTCCAATACTATTCTGCATACCATTTATCAGGAACAATACATTTTATTTGTTAATTTAATAACATGCGAAGTTCCTCACTTGTCCTAACATCAATCAATGGATAAGTGAATTGAAATCTGTGAATATAAGTATCTAGTAATACAACTTCCGAACCGACGTAATTTGTTACGTCGCGTAACATTCTACTTAGCCCAGGCCACACACCGCGGGCAAGATGGCAACCAGATGTCTTCGGATACTCACTGCGTACGCTCAATAGTCTCAAGTACCTTCCATAAATCTCAGGAATTTCCTAGTCGAGGTCCTCCAAACTGAACAAACGTCTGTTTTCGAAGCATTTCTAAAGACCTTTGTCTACTACGGCTTGACAAGGGAAGTTTTTCTCACGTATGATGCAACATTCCTCCCACTAACCACTTTCTCTCGTGGGCGGTTAAGACCCTTCGTTTAACCAATTAACAACGAAGCCTATTCCCTCACTCTCCTAACTAAAATCGTCACCAACAAATCCGATGGCCCCGTGCGCTAGACACACCCATCCTTAGCTTTCCTCCGCCACAGAATCCTCTCCGAACCACACTGATTTTACATCCTTCGAACAGTCAACATCCTTTGACCGGGAATACACCCGTAGATCAGTCACTCACTCATCTCGTACATACACACCAGCGTAAGTGTCTTCTTTACAAGTTGTCAGAATAAACGGTGATATATAACTTACTATACTGTGTCATATTCATTTAACCACCTCTGTTATCTTAACCGAAACAGGGGGAACGACGATTTCGCGGCGTCGATTAACCGAATCGTTTTCCTCGCAACCGCGTCTCTCCGCGAAGGGTCGTAACATTTGGTCCTTCGAGCCAGATTCAGTGTCAAGTGAAAAGTGCACACCAGTGACACCCACTATCATACAGTGCCACGTGAATCCAACATAACCAGCAGCGGAAGCGATACCACCCCAGCGAGGTCAGTAACGTCAAGGGCCGTCACCCTTGAAGAGGTATAATTCGGTGGTTGAAACGCAACCACGCAGCCTCCTGCCGCAACTGGACAATCGTCAACAGAAGTAAGTTATAACCACTCCATTCTCAATTATATAACAAATAATGGCAACCGGAAACGAACTTGCCGCCTTGCGTCGACGCCGGGGCCAATATACCGGCCACTTTACACGCTTAAGAAAAAAACTGGACGTAATCGAACAATCCGGCTGTCCGCGAGAGGCCAAGTTTATCCAAATCAAAAATCGTCTGGAAATCTATGAGATGGAACTCCGCGTCATTTAAAACGAGATTGTGAGCATAGACGAGGAAGCGAGCGAGCGCGGCCTTGAAATAGCAGACGAGTACAAAAAATTAGTACTCCGAGTAAGCAATCAGTTAAACCACATACGACTAACTACGACGTCACAATCGACCAACGACGAATCAGCTCGCGAGACTGCTTCGCTTAAATTACCGGAGAATCATTTTCCGGGACATAATGCGATGACGCCACCTTCGCCATTGCCACAAGGGCCCACGGATAAAGTACCCACCATGGCGAATTCACAACCACCAGAATATAGCAGCAACACGTCTATCAGGATCCAGGGAAACAATAATAATCTAAACAGTAACGCTATTCAGACTCCGCCGACGGAGAAGATCGCATCGACTCGAACGCCGATCTCGTCGCGAGTCACGCGTAACTCATTGCATGACACCTGCAGCTCATCACCTACACGCGACTTGACGACAACCAAGTTCGCGTCCGCATTATCTCGACCGTTCTACCCAAGGACACTGTTAGGGAAGTGATACATTTACACTGTACATGAGAGTGTGTGTAAGGGTCAGAGGGCGTCCAGGTCTTAGTTGAGACAAAAGACTGCCGTTAGGAGATTCTGGATAGTCGGTTGGCGACATGCGTGCGTGCAAGACGTTCTTCAGAGTGTAATATAGATGTATAGCTGTTGTGTGTGAAATATAGTCAATTATTTGTATTTCCAAATCCTCGAATTTCCTTAACATGGTAGCAGAGCATGGTTACTAGTTTTGCAAGATATTTAGTGCGTGGTTAGGATCTTGCGAGTGAGTTTTCAGTAAAGAAAAAAGAACTTTCAGAGGAAAAATATACTTCGAGCACGTAGTAAGAAAAGAAAAAAAGGAAGAATCAATTAAAATGGAGAGATCGGAAATCATGATACCTATATTCGATGGTGAGGATTATGGAATGTGGAAGCAAAGAATCACGATGTTTCTCAAATATAAGGAATGCGAGGTTGTTACAACTAGAATGAAGAACGAAAGAGACGATGAAGACCGGGACAAAAAGGATTTGAAGGCGATAAATATAATTTGTAGTGCAATAAAGAACAGACAATTGGAGTATGTTAGGGAAGGAAAAACGGCGTATGATATAATAAAATGGTTCGATGAAATGTACTTGAAAGAATCGACGGCACTGCAGATAGTATGCAGAAGGAGATTGGAAAACATAAGACTGGAGAACTACAGTGATTCAGCATCATTCTTTAACGATTTCGAAAAATTAATAAACGAATTAAAAAGTGCGGGCGCACAAGTAAGTGAGAGGGAAAAGCTGAATTACATGCTGAATACGTTACCCGAAGAATACAGCTACATAGCGGACGTAATAGACGCATTGAAAGAAGAGAATCAAACGGTAGCGTATGTGAAAAATAAAATAGAAATAGCAGAGAAGAAAAATAAATCCAATCGAGGAGAAAGACAAACCAACGCCTTTTCTGCAAAAAAGGAAGGATGCTTCAGATGTGGAAGATTAGGACACTTTGCGAGAGAGAGTGTCAAAATGGCGTCCAAGCGGGAAGCAGTAACGGCTATTGGCATGGGCCAACACGTGGTCGAAACAGAGAAAGAGGGAACAAAGGCAATACGAGCAGGGGACGTGGAAACTTTCATCGTCAATCAACAACCGGCACGGGCGAGCATGGAAACTCAAGAGCAGGCATATGGATAGCAACGGCGCACGCAGCAAACAGCAGTGAGACGAATGAAATAAGTAAGAACGAAATAGTGTGGCTATTAGATAGCGGTTGTACCGATCACATAATTAATGATATAAATTATTTTGATAAATCTATCGACCTAAGAGAACCGGTAAATATATATTTAGGCGATAATAGACCGATAAAAGCGTCAAAAGTTGGGAATGTTATAAGTTATTTTGAAGCATTCGGAAAACAAAATGAAATAAATATGAGGAAAGTATTTTACGCGAAAGAAATGTCCGCAAATTTGATTAGTTTAGGTAAACTAACAGACAATAAGAATACGGTTATTTCCAAAGGAAATATTGCGAAAGTAATAGATGAGGATAATAAACTTACAGCTGTAGCGTTCAAAGAGAATGGGACATATAGAATAAAAAGTATATTGAAAGGGAAGAAGCACTTAGTAAACAGCGCCGAACGTAGTGGTATGAGTAAAAAGGAAAGATGGCATAGGATGCTAGGACACGTAAATTTTAAATACTTAAAGATTTTGGGTAAAGAGCAGCTAGTGACTGGCATACCTAATGAATTTGAAATGGAACTTTTGAAATGTAGGGTGTGTATAGAAAGCAAAATGCATAACTTACCTTTCAAAAATAATCGAACTAAGGCTAGGGAAATAATGGAAATTATTCATACGGACGTGTGTGGTCCCTTTAAGACTGCGGCGGATTGGTGCCAACAGGACGCCGACAGATCCGAGGCATCAACGCGGTCGTAACACCTCCCG
Organism: Bombus huntii; assembly: GCF_024542735.1. Taxonomy (NCBI): domain Eukaryota; kingdom Metazoa; phylum Arthropoda; class Insecta; order Hymenoptera; family Apidae; genus Bombus; species Bombus huntii. The sequence continues at coordinate 1,647,256 of NW_026099316.1, read as the reverse complement.
GGCGATTCGCGGGTACCAACCGCCAACACCAGAGGGCTACTACGACGACAACGAGTCTGTCTGTCTCGCTAGCGATCGAATATAGGGTGTCACGATACAAATACCGCACCTAGCGAGAGACTCCCTCTGCGTCTAAGGCAGGGACTACCGGGCATAGCCTTACTGACGAGTCCACCGGTAGTCCCGGGACGAAACGCGAATTCTCTTTTCACCTGGCAGCAACTACTCCACTACAAGACTACCGGATTCAATGGAGAAAAATATTTTATTTCATCTATCGATGATTATAGTAAAATAGCTAGGATCTATTGTATAAAATCAAAAGATGAGGTCTTTGATTCTTTCGTACCGTTCGTAAATGAAGCCGAAAATTTAACGGGCAAGAGGTTAAAAATATTAAGATGCGATAATGGCAAAGAATATTTAAATAATCGAATTTATAAATTTGCTAGGGATAAAGGTATAAGAATAAATAATTGCCCAACATACGTACATGAATTAAACGGGACAGCGGAAAGGTATAATAGAACAGTGATGGACATGGCGCGTTGCTTGTTAGCGGAAGAGAAAGTACATAAAAGGTACTGGCCGGAAATAGCTTGTACAGCGGTATACTTGAAATATCGAATATTAGCGAATACTATAGAGAGAAAGACACCTTTTGAAATATTCTTCGGGAGAAAACCAAGTGTTAAAAATCTACATCTATATGGAAGTAAAGTTTTTGTAAGAAGGCCAGAACAAAAAAGAGTTTCCAAATGGGACAAGAAGGCAGATATGGGAATTTTATCAGGATATAGTGAAGTAGGATACAGAGTCTTATTAGGTGGGAAAATAACAATAGCTAGACATGTAGAGGTCATAGAGACAGACACTAAATGTATCGGTTTTGAGGAAAACTCATTAGAGGCAGATTAGAGAAATGATAGCGAAGATAACTATTCATTGGATGGTATGGATAAGGAAGAGTTAGAAGGTAGGGAAGATGAAAATGATAGTAGTACTGAAAGCTCAAACACTACTAGGAGATCTACACGTATTAAGAAAACTCCAGTAAGGTATCCAGACTATGGATAAGGAAATAGAATGTCTCTATAAGAATAAAACTTGGAAATTGGTAGAAAGGGTAAAAGGCAAAGAAGTATTAGATGTAAAATGGGTTTACACGAAAAAATCAGAGGACAGGTATAAGGCTAGATTAGTGGTAAGGGGATTTCAACAAAGAAACGTAGCCGATGACATATATTCTCCAGTGGCGAGTAATCAGACCTTTAAGATATTGCTATCATATTGTTGTCAAAATGGATTAATAATTGAGCAAATGGATGTAGAAACTGCCTTTTTAAATGGTGAAGTAACCTCGGAGGTATATGTAAATCAACCAAAGGGATATGCGGACGGAACGAATAGAGTTTGTAAATTATCGAAAGCGCTTTATGGGTTAAAAGAAAGTCCGAGGGACTGGTATGAGTGTTTTGATAAGTATGTGACGAGATTAGGTTTTAAGAAGAACAATATAGAGCTGTGCCTATATACTTATGGAGAGGGAGAAAATGTTGTTTATGTGTTAATATACGTAGACGATTTGTTGATTTGTAGTAAAAACAAAGGGAAGATACAAAGTGTAAAAAAAAAAGAAAAAAAATTATTAACTGATAAATTTGAAATGAAAGATTTAGGTGAAGTAAAAGAATATCTTGGAATAAATATAGAGTATGATTATTTAAAAAATGAAATGAGATTAAGCCAAAAGATATACATAGAATCATTAGCAAACAAATATAAATTACATAATAGCAAATTGTACTGTACACCTATGGAGACCAACTTAAAAATTGAAAAAGCTGAGATAAATAGAGAGGACATTGGATACAAGAATTTAATTGGCGCATTGTTGTATATTAGTGTAAATACCAGACCCGATAAAAGTTATAGTGTGAATTATCTGAGTAGATTTCAAGATTGTTGTAACGAGACACATTTTAAATATGCCTTGCGAATATTGAAATATTTGTACCGGACTAGAGATTTAGGGCTACATTATAATAGAAATGAAAAGTGCGAAACGATAGATTGTTATGTGGACGCTGATTGGGCAGGAGATCATATAGATAGGAAATCGACTTCTGGGTATGTAATTAGATTGTATGGAAATGTAATTGGATGGAAGTCTAAAAAACAAAGGTGTGTGACAAAAGCCTCGACGAATGCAGAGTATGTTGCTCTATCGGAAGCGGTGAGCGAAGTAATGACTATCAGAGAACTAATGAAAATCTTCGATGTAAATGTAGACGATAACCCTGTAAAAATCTATGAGGATGACTCTGGAGTAATGAGTATAGCAAAATACGGAACTTTTACAAAAAATTCTAAACACATTGAAGTTCATTACCATTACGTTCACGAGTACGTAAAGGAAAATAAGATAAACATGATAAAAGTAAGTACAGAAGAAAACACTGCGGATATTTTTACGAAGGCACTGTGTAGAGAGAAATTTGAAAGGTTTAGGTCATGGATGAATGTAAAATAAGAGAAATGTAAATAAAGCGATAAATGTTAAATATTTTGTTAATTGGACAAGTATGTAAATAAAATTAAGTGTACAGTATAAATGTAAGGAGGCGTGTTAGGGAAGTGATACATTTACACTGTACATGAGAGTGTGTGTGTAAGGGTTAGAGGGCGTCAAGGTCTTAGTGGAGACAAAAGACTGTTGCCAGATGTTAGAAGAATCTAGGATAGTCGGTTGGCGACAAGCGTGCGTGCAAGACGTTCTTCAGAGAGTAATATAGATGTATAACTGTGGTGTGTGAAATATAGTCAATAATTTGTATTCCCAAATCCTCGAATTTCCTTAACCCGTAGGAATATTTTTATCGGGTTATCGATGTAGCCGAGTTATTAAAAACGGATCGGACAGATGATATTCGTTTGCATATTCGAAACGTAATATCGAAACACATTTGGTCGTAAACAATAATACGCCTTCGTATAATATGTCCCATCTATTCACGTAATATGAGTACCATCGAGCTTTCTAATGGATTTGTGGTTCGATTACGATTCGATTCGGGATTTCGCGCGGTTAAAATGTGAAATTAGGGAACCACTGTCGCAACGATAGGATCTCCACTGGACGATGTAGTAATTGATCGGTTACGCGACCTCTGCTTCGTTCCAACCATTGCTTAGAGGAGCAGGCACGATCGTTTACGTCTCCCGGTGACATCGAGCCGCGTCGTAAATACGTACACGTAGCTCCTTTTTCGATTTCGACGATGAAACTAACCTGGCAACTAGAATCCGTTTCGATCGTTGTTAATGCCGTTGCGATTTTAACCGCTGCGAGTGAAAGGCCGCGTTTTCTCGCGAATTCTCGCGTCATCGCGTCCGTATTCGAAGAAGGGGAAGAGCGGATATTCGAAATTCGAAACGTTGGAGCGAGTTTCCGGCATGGTACGGCGGTCGTTGCAAATTGTTTCAACGTCGTCCATTGTGAAACTTTCCCCCGGTTCCACAGTTGCTGGTGCACGTACTCGGCTTAGCGCGCGGTTGCACTTACGTGCTAGGTGCGTGCTAAAGTATTTTCGAGTCTGCTGTAAACACACACCCGTAGACGTAGGAAACGCCAAGTCGTCCGTAGACCGTGTAAGAAGACCGGTCCCAACGCGGTTCTAAATACGGCTCCTTGCATTATTAATCCCCCAGAGGTGGTACCGTATACCGGGCTGTTATCGCGGTTACATCGTAATTCGCGACAACGTTGCACTCGGATACGCGAGCCAAGGTGCAATCTCGTCGTGCCATCTCTATCCCTGTCCGACGGGCGGAACTGTTCCGCACGCTTGTCACTTCCATGATCGCGCGCCTATTAATCTTTCAAGTGAAAACAGGGCGAAAGCTGCGAACAATTTGCTTCTTTTTTCTTCCTTTTCTCCTTAATTTCTTCGGATACCTGTTACGTTTTATATCCTTCGATTCTTCGACATCGAACGTCTCGATCGAATCGTGACGAAATATAGAAAATACCTAGAACTTGCAGCGATAGGTCGGACCTCGGAACCATTGCGCTGCTCCTTATCCTCGTAACTCTGTTCCATCGGACGTTTAAGGCATACAGTTCTAACGAGCTGTATACGTTGCTTACTTTCTCTTGCACGTTGAGTGCTTCCAGCGCTTCCATTGAAAGCGTATATAACGTTGGAGCGTTCGTTAGCAAGATGATAAATATTTAATAAATAAGTTGGAAATCGATATCGCACAGGCTTTCGAAACGGCTTTACGCGATGGTCGTTTACGTCTACGATCGTTTACACGATCCACGTTCGAACAACAAACACCGCAGCAACCCTGAAATCCGATTAATCTGGAGTAGGCAGGCACAGTTTCGTTTTTCACGCAGATTGCGAGCAATCGCGCTTTCGAACGAGCGTGTGAATCTGGGTATACTACTGCGGTAGCTCTCGTTATTAATTCACTCGGTCGTGCACAATTAGGTGAGCATTGTAGCTAGATGTCTCTTCTTCGGCGACACGGCTCATTTTGCGTAGTATCGTCGATTTGTCTAACTCGCAGGCAACGTACAATCGCGAGTTTATGCCGGCGGCAAAGTTTCCTTCGTGCATGGAAAACTTGCCGCGCGAGAACTATCGTGTGGGGAATAAATTAAGCGAATTTCGGGTTGCAGCGGCGTTCGTGTAGTCGAGAATTATCTCGAGACGAAAACTTTCACGGATTAAAGCGTGTTAGAATTTAATCTTGGAATTAGGATTAATATTCTGTGGAAGACACAATGTTTATGTTGAAATAATACAATGTGATATTTATTAAACAATTATTTCGAGAGTTATAAATGTGCGTTCTGGAATGTAGACAGTTGGCTAGTTATTCACAGACTGGCTTAGTGACCATGGCCCTTGAAAAGGTTTAGATCCCCACTCTCTATGCAGTAATGAGTGTGACCTGTGTGGGTGTCTGTGTGGCGTCACATGTGCCACAGAACCTTCTAGTAGCTTCTCGACGTGCTCGTCTAGAATGTTCCATCCATATCCTCACGTTTCTTCCGGCGTCCTTTTGAAAAAGCATGCACGTGCTAACTGCCGTGGTGCATCTCACGAACGCACGCTGGTGGGGATGGCGCTGGGCAACGAATGGAAGAATCTGTACGATCAAACACTCTATCCGCATGCAACTGATATCGTTGTATTCCAACAAAGCGTAATAATTTAGACTGTGAAAAAGCGACTTTTGTTCCGCTCGTCCCTTTTTCTTCTCCATCGGAAGCGGAGATAATTTGCGGAGTATCGAGATATTCTTATTCTTATAAAGAGCGAGGAATTCGCGAGCGCGGTTATTAATAACGCGATATTTATCAGCCGGCGTAAATAAAGCTCGTAAATACAGACTGATAAGCCCTGGGGAAAGGAGCAGAAAGTTGTACGGTTGATCGACTTTTACGAGATTTCTTGGCGAAAGGAAATTGGGTCGGTCGTTAATTACACCTATTAGCGAGAAATAACATTACAAGAGGGTGGTCGGTAAGGGTGCCGCGAGCAAGTTTCTCAAGTTACGTATTCCTGGCGGCGAGTCTCGGTTTCTCGAAAGCGTAAAACTGTTAATTATTTATCTCTTGGGGGGAAAGGTGTCTGTTTTATGTAAACGGTACGTCTAAACCGATAAATTATATCTCGCAGCGGAACCGAGTTATCACCGGAATTTTATTAGCGCGATACGTACTTTAATTTTTGCCGTCTGCCTTTGCCTGTGTCTTTAATCTCGGAGACGACACGCGACAACACGACGCGTTATGCCGCGTCAAAGGATTTCGGCTTTAAAGCTTATCGGGGAGGACAGCGCTGCTCCAACTTTTCCTAGCTTCGGTTTACAGGAAGCTATAACGGAGTATCGAGAGACCAGCAGTGTTTTCTAAACTAGAAGACGCGACGCTCGGTGAGAAAAATGATCGCGAAGAACCGGTATATATTCTCCTAACCCCGAGTCTCCAGCGAATCTCTCCATCGGTATCGTGTGCGTTCACCGAGAAACTCGACAGCTTTAATTCGCATTCAGCTTTTTCAAGCATCATCGTGTGCCGGGCTTCGTACGTTGCCCCTTTTACCGGTGCACCGTGCGTCCGTATATTTTATTAAGCGGCAAACAAACGAAAAGAAAAAACAAAAAAAAAAGAAAAAGAGTTCTTTCTAGGCTGAAAGTTCGTTGGGCGGTATATCTCCGTGTTCGCCGTGCCACCGGTCTTGCGCGCGCGAGAAATCGTCGAAACATTCGGGACACTGCTGAATGTCCTCGAAGCCAAGATAAATATACCACGGGCGTTATTGTCGGGAAAGTTGCGAAACGCGAGGGACGCGTAAATCGGACTAGATTAAAGTCGAAAGATCGTTGTTGCGAGCTGGAAGTAAGAGGGCAAGAAGTAAGACGAGATACCGAAGAGGAAAATGCATTAGAATCATTCGAGATTCTTGCAAACTAGGTGGCCGACTTGCGCGGCCTTCATGAATGCGTAATTCGTCAAAGATTCCGTGTTTTGTCGTGCACTCTTCGCGCTACCGTCTCCACTTTCCAAGTGAAAACGGATCTTCCATTCGACGGATACAATAGCGATATTAGCGCCGGCAACAAATATTTATTTATTTATTTATTTACTTTTACGGGATAAATCCTTGGATCGAAAGAAAGATTAGCTTGGAAGACAGAAAATAGGACGATAAGTACGTTCGAGTTGTGGTTAGGTTGGGTTACACGTACGTAAGAGAAGAGAAAAAGAAAATACATATGTAGATGGAGTAACGAGACAAGAGAAGAAAGTACAAAAGGACAAAGAACAGGATATAGTAATGTAAGATGGTCGGAAAAGATGCTCGAGAGAATGTCTCGAGTCTTAAGGATAGCATGGGTTGACCGAAGATATCGTTAGTCGACTAAGCTCATCGATATGCAGCTCGTACGTCTTGCGGACTGGTTTGCCAACTGCAAAGGAAACGGTCGATCCGGAGAAAATTCATCGAACAAAGTTCCGGTCGACCACACCGTGCTTGGAGACACGGTCGTCTCGGAATTTGACCAGAGATGGAAGACGAGAAGTCCCGTTTACTTTCATCCGAGAAGTTGGACTTCGCGTGGAACGATTCGAATACGCGTTTTGGGCAGGTGAAACAAAATCGTTGGAAGAAAACACGTTTAACGCGTAACGAAAGGAGATTCTTCGTTTTGCGATCGACGGCTCGCAAATTTGTCGAGGGCCGATCGCTCCTAGATAGCGGGATAACGGAAAGGTGGAAGGTAGGCCAGAGTCGAAGGCAGTTTGCCGGTTATTTTCTCGGTTGGACCGATCGATCGCGAGAGCCCGCTCCTCGAACAAACGTCGACTGTAGAGAGAGGTGGGGAGGAGAGGGTTGTAAAGAGCAGCGACGGCGTCTCTTACTTTGCTTTTTTACTCTTCGAACGATCCTGGAATCGGCCTGCTCGGCCGGTGACGGACCACGAGGAATAATTATTATTCCGCGAGAGAGAGAAGGGAAAAAATGGGAGTCGTTTGTTCAAACGCGACGAGGGTATCTTTCTTCAAAGTGGTTTCGAAGATTGCACGGGCGGCAATGGAGAAAGAGAGAGAAGGAGGCGGCCGTAATAATCAAAAACATTCTTAAACGTCTTATCCCGGGACTAATCTCGAAATTTTTCTCTCCTGGATGTCGAGAAGGAAAAGAGATTTCTCCGGGCGGAAAGAAACGCCATCCGCTGGAACGACTGCCGATGTTGGTCGATCCGGATCTAGAAACGTCGGATCGAGGAGGATCTCGAGAAACGGCGAGTCGCTGTGCTCTGCTTTGGAAACTCGATGGCGGGGCCGAAGGCGGAGGCCAGCGAGACCAGATACACGAGGTTCGTCGTCGTGTTTGCAGCGCACGCGAATGAAAAAACACGATGGGAAGAGAGCAAAAGGTCGTGGGAACTGCAATATACACGCGTCCATTCATCCGGATGAAAAGGTTCGTTATAGGGGCAATTACTGTGGTGGTGTGGTGCGCTGACCTCTATCAACGGCCGCACCCCCGTTCTACTACACCTTACCCCGACGCGCCTTACTGTTCTCTGCATTTTAGATTAGTTTAATGTCGGCCGAAGCGAGCGAAAGCAGCCGCCCGTTGCTCGATAAGAGAATTAACCGATAGGGTAATAAGGAGGAGGCCACGCGAACCGTCGTTCCTCCCGACTCTTCCTTCCTTCCTTCCTTCCTTCCTTCCCTCCTACGTTCTCCACCTCCTCCTCCTTCTCCTCCTCTTCGTGATCCAGTCTCCGCCTTTCCCTTGCTTCGAACGCGCTTCGTCAACCCATCGGTAAAGTAAAACCATCATCTTGCGAGACGACCGATGCGCTTTCTCCGTTTTCGTTTGCTTCGCGCTTGCTGCCCGAACGAATGGACAAACAGCTGTTCGTCGATTACAGGACGACAGATTTTCTGGTTAGTAATTCGGATATACATAATATCGAGCTGTGTCGCTCGATTCGGAATATACTCGCTGGCCGATGAAACTTATTAATATGATAATCATCGAAGCAAGGAATTATTATCACGGTGACCTATTAAATATCGCCATATATTACGCATTGAATATTGCGTTATTACGCTGAGCCGTAAAATAATCCTATCGTGGGGAGTAAATGTTAATAAATTCAATCGGTTAAACGAACGATGCGCATCCGACTGTCGTAGATGGTTGGTTTCGAAAACATAAGAAGACGAAGACTAAAAATAAACGCGAACAAATGTGATCAACGAACGACGATATACGATTAAATTGGCTGGTTTTTAATGGTAGAACGGCGAGTTTCGCGACAAAGGATCGAACGATTCGGCTGGGATCGATAGTTTCGACGAGTTTCGCTTCGAGATACACGGTTACTCGTATTCGTTGACTAGTGGAAAATGAAACGACAGAGAAGAGAAGAGAAGAGAAGAGAAGAGAAGAGAAGAGAAGAGAAGAGAAGAGAAGAGAAGAGAAAAGAGGAAGAGCAGTGCGTGTTTTTTTCAAAACGGAAGAATCGATATTCCGTTTGGAACGGTTGGATCAGAGGGAAGAAAAGGACGCCGGCGACGGGGGAAGGGAGCGAACGCGTGACTGTGACAGCGCGCGTTGAAAATATACCTATCGACGTTGTCATCGATAATGCGTGGAATCGAAATTTCCAGGCGGACGAGTTGGTTCGGTGGCAGAAAAAGTAAAAAGTAGTTAAGGCTAACTATACAGCCGTGAATCCATCATATTAGCCATGGGACTAATCGGTTGTACAACGGGCCGCGCGGACGACAGAAACGCGCAATTTCGAATCAATCTCCGGGGATATCTGACAGGGGCCGGTCCTCGTTCGTTTTTCTCCGGCTGCAGTCAAATCGATAGCTCTATACGGCCAGAGCGAAACCGCGCCACGCCGGCCTGCGACAAACGCGAAACACCATTTCCGTGGAAAGCAACCGTGTAACCTACTTGCTTTCGAGTAACCGGAGCCCCGGGGTCACGCAGACGAAACGCCGGTCGTTACGACCGTTCGCGGAGAGACGCGGTCGCGAGGAAAACGCGTCAGCGAGAGGCGTAAATTCTCGCTACGATTCGGTGAATCGACGCCGCGAAGTAGTCGTTCCCCTGTTTCGGTTAGGATAACAGAGGTGGTTGAATGAATATGACACAGTAGTAAGTTATATTTCACCGTTTATTCCAACAACTTATAACGAGGATAGTTTCGCTGGTGCGTATGTACGAGATGAATGAGTGACTGATCTACGTGTGTGTATACCCGGTTAAAGGATGTTGACCGTTCGAAGGATGTAAACTCGGTACTGTCTTGGGAGACGATGCTGTGTCGGAGGAAAGCTAAGGATGGGTGTGTCTAGCGCACGGGACCATCGGATTTGTTGGTGCCGATGTTAGTTAAGAGAGTGAGGGAAATAGGCTTCGTTGTTAATTGGTTAAACGAAGGGTCTTAACCGCCCTCGAGAGAAAGTGGTTAGTGGGAGGAAAGTTGCAGCGTACGTGAGAAAAACTAACTTTCCCTAGTTAAGCCGTGGTAGACAATAGTCTTTGGAAATTCTTCGGAAACAGACGTTTGTTTGGTTTGAAGGACCTTTTCTAGGAAATCTATGAGATTTATGGAAGGTACTTGAAACTATGGAGGTTACGCTGCGAGTATCCGAAGACATCTGGTTGCCATATTGCCCGCGGTGTGTGGCCTGGGCTAGGTAGACTGTTACGCGACGTAACACCGGTTCTCCCTTAAACGCGATTAATGTATCGCTAGCTGGGAAAAAGGGAGAAAGAAAGAAGGAGAGGGGATAAGAACGAAGATAGAAAAGGGATTCGCATCTCGTGGAAATCGACACGGTTCGATCCACGTTTCAGCGAGCTTTCCGCCGTCGGAATCGACAATTGCCGGAGGAGGACCTTTTTGTCGAGCAAAATAAATAGACATTTTTCCCCTCCTTCGTTTTTCAGTATGTTTACCAACCCATTGTTCTATTCACCGTCGCTTCCGGCAACGTTCGATTTGGAAATGTTGACTCGGGAACATTCGATTTGGGTAACGTTCGATTCCGAAATGTTTTATTCGCTGACGATCGGTTCAGAAATGTTTGAGCCCGGAGATGGTGGATTCTCATACGTTCCATTCTCGGAACGTTCGATCCTCGGTAACACGGAGTTTAGCGATTCTCGAAACCCGGCAGAATCTTCGATTCGAAAGTGTTTGATAGACGTGCCCCGTATATCGTGCAAACACTCTTTTATACGAGTTTCGTGTATCTTTCTGCTCTCGGTTGTGCGACCAAAGTGCGCGATCGGTGTTTAGAACGAAACTTTCTTCGGGAAAAATCAGAACGTGCGTTACAATTCATTTACCAAGGAAATAAAGGCAAGGTCGATTTTGCACCGAGCTCGCCGTTTTCCGGGAACGTGCTGATATCCAAACGGACGGTTTGTATAAATTTCGGGGAAGGAGTAACCGGTTTACGATTTCGTCTGGCAGCAGCCTTTCGCGAATTATTCGCGTCGAAGATTCCGATGAACAGGGAAAGGGAAGGAAGGACGACAGAGGAAACGTATCGGTACAGGGCACCGAGTTAATTACATTAAAGATTCTGTACACAGATAAATTAGCTGCTTCTCCGTGCAGATAGTAATTATCGGGGTGATAAGTGGTAATAACAGTTTTACGCTAGTTTCAGCCTCTACCTGCTTCAGCTAACCGTTAACGAAGAAGACGCGGCAGTTAAAGCACTCGTTATCAAACAGCTTAACCCCGTAACTCCTTCGTGATTAAAAGCATCGCTATTAAGTGTCGTTATTCGTCGCGTTATTAGGGCGATACAGCTCGAACGTAATTAGCTCCTTGTGCAAATAATATCGGGTTGTCCGACAGTTTGCGCGGCGGATGTCGCGCAAGAAGAACGAAAACGACGAAAACGGGGAACAAAGGAAAGAATGAAGGCGGAGAGGGGCCGGAACAAAGCATGAGTCGGCTCAATGCGCGTACCTCGTTTTTCGGTTCTCTCGATAACCTCGAAAGCTCGTCGTTGTTCTTCGTAACGACGTCGTCGGCCGGCGATATTCCACGTCGTTAAAACAACCGGGACGAGTCAACACGGAGGCTTTCTTCCTTTTTTCTCTCCTGGAACGGATGCTCGAGAGGAAAAAAGTTTCCCGCCTCGTGCTCGGGCCACGAGCAAACGTTTTAACGCGATTGAAAAAGTTGAAACTCTAACGAGTGACTAGCAGCGATTAGCAGCAGTTTCCGAGTCGTATAGAAGGCGTGGTGTTTCGTTCGTTAAGTCACTGTTCACCTAGAAGCGTTTTCTATCGGTCGGTAATCGGAAAAGCTCGTCCCTCTGCTTCCGTTCCTCTCTCCATCGGCCGATTTACGCGACCCTAGTTTTATCGCTGTTTTATCGGTGGCCGTGCGTCGAAGCGTGCCTTTTTAAAAAGCTCGTACCACGGCAGTTTCTTCCGCTGCTCGTTTCTCGCTGGTCGCCACTGCGCGCGCACTTATAATTAACAATGTCACCGGTCGCGTCGAGTTGTCGCCGGTGCGGTTGTTAGCGAGAAGCTTTTAACGAAGCCGGACGAGGCGACGTACTTCTCTCGACTCCGTTTCTCCGCCAAAATACCAAGATCGATATCCGGTATCGGCGATGAAAACGCGCCGGTCCTTCGCCGCGCGATACGCAACGAAAGCAACCCGATCGCAGCGGGCTGATTTCACCGAGCCCGATGATTAAAAACGGGAGGGAATCGACGGTGCGAGATTTCCCGGCGAAGCTGCGGACGAGTACTGGATATTGAGATGAATTTAGCCGCGCGACGACGTCCTCCTTTCGGAAAATTTCAAGCGAATTTTCGCGGAAAAGTCGAGAAATTTGTAGAAACGTCGTACGATTCGTCGTATTTTATTAGCTCTATGGGCAACACGACAGACGTACGTACGTATCTCGAATTTCGTTTCCGCGAAATTTCACGGTGCCGGGAGAAATGATTCGCAAGGGCTCGGATCTTATCGTTGACGCGAGTCGATTTTCCAGGATCGTGAAGAAAGTATCTGATCAGCTGAGCGTATAACACGGTTTCTTAGATATGAATTTCTACGAGCGCAACCTAACCTCGACCTATTCCGATTTCAGATAAGATTTCCATCTTCGAGGAGACGCGAACCATGGAAAGAGAGGAGAAAAGTTGTAGGTATCGTTTCTGCCGCGTAGCGCCGGCACTTTCTTTGGAAAAAATTGCCGTTCGGCGAGCGTGTTTAACGTTAATCGCCGATCAACTTAGCCGTCGTCAATCGACCGAATCGAATAATTTCGAGGAATCTTCCACCGACTCTTATCGTCTTGGCCTGTTTCGCGTCTCCGTCGGCCGATTTTCTCGCACCGCGTTCTCCACCGCGGTTTTCTATCCGTATAATAGAATAGTATAGTAGAATAATACGTATAATATAATAGAATAGATACAACGATTATAACGCGTTGGATACCTGGATGTACCGATTGCCCCGGGGCGATCCTCCGTTTCTCCGGTTTTCGTTTCTTTCGTGCCAACCGAACCGAACAAAGGCGACGGATAGTTTCGCGGATAGTGGGCGTGCATCCATACGACGATAATTCTTCCTCATTTGTCGTCGTTTCTATAATTTCATCCGCTGCTGCCCCATCCAGTAGAGACTGGCCTGACTCCGATTTTATTATATTATATCATCCGCCCTTTTCCTACGTTTCCTCTTTCATCCCCCTCTTACCACTTTCCACGCTTTTCCTCCATTCTTCGCCGTTCCAATTGTTCCGTCGTATCTCTACCTCTAGCCTGTTTCTCAGGCTGCCTTCCCCTGTTTCCTGCCCGCTTCCTTTTTCTCCTTCGCTTGTCACGCTTTCTCTTATTTAATCCAGCCTCTCCTCTCTTCTTCGCCGCGTTCTTTCTAGTTTTTCACCGAGGCCTGCCTCGCGCCTCCCGTCTGCCGCCTCCCGCTCCCTCCTCGTCGCTGTCCCTAATTCCCTTCTCAGCCGGTTAAACCCTCCTGCCCCATCGTTCCAAGCTCCAGTCGATCCGTGTCTCCGTTCGATGCCGCCCCATTCCGATAATAACGCGCCAACCCGTCGCCGGAAATAAAGAGCACCTCGCGCTGATCCCTTTTGTTTCATCCCGAGCGATTCACCCCTCTCCTCGTTCGGTCGCCACCTCCCTTTATACCAGGCCGGTAAAAAATAATTGCAGAGCCGAAAGCGACGGAGATTCACGGCCCCCTTTTTCACCGCTGCGCCACGCCGCGCAACACCGCGCCATGTCGTGCCGCTACGAACCGCGTACCGTGTTCCCCTTTTGTCTTCGATTGCCGTCCGGTGACAGCGTTCTTCATCACGGCCTACCGTCGCACGCCCTTTCGTTACCGGGTTGTCGCCACCCCTTGGAAAATACACGACCCGCTGCAAACCCGTTGCTTCCGGACATCCTTTCGTGTAAGAATTCCACCGGTGAATGCCGCACAGAGGATTTAAGATAGAAGGGTTCTCTGGTTTGAGCGAGTGGAGCGAGTGATTAATGCGAGGCTGGATCTGACAAGCAGGGCGTGCAGGGGCAAGAACGCAGCAGACCGAGTATACGAGAACAGCGGATTGCTTCTGAACCGAGATCGAGCGACGGTCAGTCTTTGCCAGGGATATCGAGTAACCGTATTGATGCTGCCGACGATGACTTATAGCCGCTAATTTGCCGGAGTAGAAAATACGACGCGAAATTTCCAATTTGGAGGAAACGGTTGCCGCCACCTTGATTTTCGCTACCGTTTACAAGCTTCTAACGTTAGCACGTTATTTGCGATTCCATGGTAGACGATCCAATTATCTCGGCCAAGTTTTCTTCTTCCACTTTAATTACCACTTCTCAGGCCGTACAGTTGTATTTTCTTTGGCGAATCGGCTCTTACACGCGCTGCGCGAAATTAAACTTTACCGTTAAACTTGGCTTTCTTGTCGATAAAGTTCGATGGACATGGACGTATCGCGCATCGCGGCGATCGCCTTCCAAGCTCAGCGACCAAACGAAGAATCAAAGTCCCGCACCGTGTTTCGTTATTACGAACTTTCCGTTGAACACGCGCGCTTACAGCCCCCTTGCTTCCTTTTGCTGCGTTTCAGCCGCAGTTCCCAAGATATTACGACGTTAACTACGGTAATTAAAGTACGGTTCTACGTAGACCGTGATTAACAGCTGGCCGGTGTACCGAGTCACAGGCCGCCCCACGACACCCGACGTAAATAACAAAATTAACTTCTTCCCTTTCTTAATCGCCAGGCTCCGGACGAAAGCAACGATGACCGATCGTTCGTCGATCCTGCAAATTGTCCCTATAGCGGACTACGTTCGCCTATACCGGAATCGTCACGGCCCGCCATAAAGTTCACTTTGCCTTCAACGCTGTTACGTCCAAGGAATTGAGACGTTTGACATTGATCGGCGAGCAGCCAGCGCAATCAATCGGAATTTTTGCTCGGTCGTCGAGCTCGATCAGCGGCTCGCTTTCAACGCATATCCCAGCATGTTGTTTCGCGACGAAAACGCCACCTCGAGGGAGCGTTTGTGCAAAAAGAGCGGCTAAAAGGTGAGAACGCGACGGCGACAGTTTTATTCGCCCGTCACGACGTCACGACGGTACGACGTTACGACGTTAGGACGTTACGACGTCCGACCGAGCCGCGACGTAACTACCGCGAGACAGCAAGCCGCTTGGAAGGGATGTTTTTAAGGAGAAGAGGCAAGAAGAGAGAAAAAAGACAAAGGCGGTTATAAACGCAAAGAAAATACGAGTTCGCCGCGATGTTTCCGCGTTGATATTACGTTAGAGGCGGAACGCTGACATTCACGGTTGCGGAAGGAATCCATCCGTTAAACGATTTAGAAAGCAACTGGTTTTATTTCGGACAAAAAGATCCGACTCTTGCGCGACGTAGTTTAAAGCCGCCGTTTAATCTTGAGTCAGTTGCCCGACTTTCTGGTCAAGGGCTCTCACACGTATGCGTTCGTTGATGTTTCGCGAACGTTTATCGATAAAGTTAAAAAGTTAATTAAAGCGAAATACCGATGAAACACCTCGTTCGACGAGTTTCTCTCGATAAAGGAGTTGCAAGTCTGAACGTTATTGGAAATTGCGCGAGAAGGTTGGACGGTGGACGAGCTTGATAGTTGGACGAGGTGAGGGCGATCCGCTCCTCATCGCGGAAACTTCCAGCGAAACGTCGGACTTTATTCCTGACCTATCGAAACTTGGCGCGCAAAATTTACAAACTCGGCCGCGTTCGTCGTTGGTTGTCAGAACGTCCAACGATACGGGCATATTCTCGAAAGATTACACCTAATACGGGAGGATCGAAACAGAAAACTCGAACGAAGAATTGAAACGAAGGTGGCTAGACGGGTACATGCTCCGACCTTCTCCGTTTCGTATTCGCTGCACCGTGTACGATAGCTGTGATATACGGAACGCAGTGAAACTGGAACAGCTGAAAGAAAAATCGAAATTGCGAGTTGAGCGTTTTGCGGCGCAATAGAGCGAGATATATTTAACGGCGCTGATCAATTTACCCGGAAGATCGTTGCAAGCCTAAGAATAGCTCCGAGTTCTTCGAGGCAAGCCCATCGCGCAGAGTAATTAATTTTCTTAATCGACTAGCGAACAATAAATTAATCAACGTCGAAAAATCCAAAAATTTAACGTCGATCCAAGGATATTTTCGGCCAAGGCGTCGCAGGTTCCGTTCGCCAGAACGACGATCAAACGTGCTGCTAGACGGATTAACGGTGAATTACGCGAAGCAGCTTTTAATCGACGCTGCTCGAATATCAATTAAGGGCGGGAGTAGCCCGAGTGGCAAAACCGAGGTAATGCCGTATTTCGAAGAGATTGCTTCGCCCCGAGTGATTTAACGTCGTATAATCTGCTACGTGTTTCTTTTTTGCGTCGCTTCTTTCTATTCCTTTTTTTTTAACGGTACCTCGCGCACTTGTCGACGCGTTTGAGTTATTAACTCTCTTGTCCCCTTCCATCTCCTTCCTTTCTCCTTTTTTCTCTCTTTTTTTAATTTCTTTTTTATTTATTTAGATACCTTTTGTTTTTCAACCAATCTTTTTAAAGCGCTCGCGGAGGTGCTAAATATATCGTTTTATGCTTAATACATGCTCAACAAAGTGGATATAAAAGCGACGTTGAAACATTTTACTCTAAAGTTAGCCGTTACAAAGAAATCTGCGCAACGGCTCCCGCAGGACGTTACAAATTTCGAGGACCAGTTTTACAGCGTTACGAAATATACCGCAACAACATCGGCACGAAACCTCGCACAGTCTGAATTACCGTAGGAAAAAAGAAATTCCACTCGGCAGCAGGCATTCGCGAACGAGTGACGCAAAAATATGTCGGTTTCCACGAGGGGGGGGGGGGGGGGGGGGGGAATGAAAAAGAAAAGGAAGAAACCGTGGAACACGGGGTGTCGCTGAACCGGACGATAATTTATGTATCCGTTCGCTAAACTTGCGGATGCTCGCTGATCGCGTCGAACGACAAAGGCTTAACGAAACCGTATTATTTCTGCGAGTCCGGCGCGGCGTGCCGATAAAAAGAACTAGCAAACGGTTACGAGCTCGACACCCGGAACGTCGCTTGGATCTGGCAGAAGACGGTACGATACGCGGAACATTGGACGGATAAAACGAACACCGTCGTTTATCGATAAACAGAGCCGCTGTCGTAACGCGTTCTGTCGTGACGCGCTCGAGCAAAGTGCTGGAAATTTGTCACGTCGTGCTCGAACGATCGTAGCTAAACTCGGACGAAACGTGGCGGCTTCCAGTTGTTCGTTGTTAGTCGTTTCCAATGGGATACGGCGGCCAAAGGTAAAATAAAAAGCTGTTAACGAGATCGTCTACGGCGATGAGAATCCATCGGCGATAGCCGCAATTCCGTCCGAGTAAACGGCAACCTACTCGCTACAAACCTAATCGTATCCTTGTGCTCGTGATTGGTATATCTTGCCACGTCGATAGACCGCCAGCGACAGGTGCTACGTATCGATCTTATTAGACAGGAGGAACAATGGCAAACAAATCACGATCGCGTCAATGTCTATACGTACAACGACGCAAACGGAAACGTTTGTCCCCCTGATCGTTCGTAGTTAGACCTGTCGGACCAGCGAAATCGAGCGTTCTCGATCGAGCGTTCGCCAGCACAACTTTTCGCTCCTCTTCTTACGCCTCCTACGAGCGAGCAGGTAATCTTATTCCGAAAATGTATATGGAGAGTCGTGAACGCGCGTTATAACATACAGGCTGGAACGAACGAGCGAAGAGACGGTATCGCGATACCGATATCTACTTGAAACGCAAGATAAAGGAACGAGGGAGCAGCTCCTCCCTTTCGGAGCTCGGTATTCGATCGATGACGATCGTTTCGACGTCCAACGGACTAAATACGTGTGACGACGAGAGCTGGAATTACCAATACGAAGGTAAGTAGGTGTCTGTTTTCTTTTGCCCGACGCGTCGAAATCAACGCGCGTGTGTTTTGCAAAGTTTGAGAACAACGACGCGTCGAACGTATTTCAGCGATTCGCAAACTGTAACCGTTTCCTCGATATTGTCCTATAGATCAGCTACTAACTAAATTGTTACGAATTTTCAGTTCGTTCCGTTCTCGTTCTCGTTCTCGTTCCGTTTTCACGCTCTTTTCGCGCACCAACGTATGAAACGGACAGAGATTCGATGGTTACACGCACGTCATCGTACTAGGAAACGTATCAAAGTCTCGCACAGAAGGATCAGTCTGGCGGAAGATCACACGGATGTCACAGGTAGCATATTCAAACATCATGCGGGACGTACGTCTCGCAGGCAATCTGTTTATGCGTTATTGTCCCGTCCTTGAACGGAATAATTTTCAAACAGCCGCGGGATATGTGCATCTGTTGCGATACGAGCGTTACAAATACCGCTGACACTTTCTCTCGCCAGCAATATCTCGCTCGGTAGAAACGCTTCGCCGCCTACGTTTGCTGACAACGATGCTGGAAAATCTCGATTCTTTGCCTCGACAACGTCTTACGATCGTCGCCGCTGTAAAAACGAGAAAACGTAAACGGAACGTGTAAACGAATAAACAGGCAAGTTCATCGAAGCAACACGAAAAACTTCTAAAAACTGCGAGAGCCGCGTTTCAAAGCATCAAACACCACCTGTAAATATTCAGCCATCGCGCAGACAGCTTTCAATCGAGTCGTCGTCGATCGGCCGCTTTTTTCTGGCGTTTGCCCGTGAACGCGAGTAACCGTGCCCTGTCGAATCTGTCGATACGCAGAGCGCCGAAAACAAGACGCGACGTTCGGCGGAACGTGCCCGAACGATCGTTCACCCTTAGCCGCGGAATCAACGCGAGAGAATGGACGAAAAGGTTCGATATTGCTGGAACGGCGCCCGTCACGCGGATCGAACGACGCGCCAACGACCGTGCGTTATAAACCGATCTCTCGAAAGCCGTTCTGTGCGTCGCGCGATCGTTTTAATACGTTGGAAGCTCGCTCTCGCGAGAATCACCGCCCATTCTAACTCGCGTCTCCGAACGTCGTGCAAAGCAAATACCTATCTGTTATCCAGCCACCGAAACCTTTCCTCTCTCTCGCCGACGTCACTCCTCTCCTGGTAAACTCGAGTGCATCCGTTTAACGACGGAACCTTTCCGCAACATTAATTCTCTTTTTCCTCGTTCCTTACGCGCTGATTCGCCGATCGAGTCTTCTATTCGCAGAGACAGCGTCGAGACGGTCACCACGGTTTTTACGTTGGTAAAACGCGGCAATACGTTTTACAAAGCCGCTTAAACGCACCGTGACTATTGGCTATTAACGTATCCTATTATCGCAACAATGCGAAACTTTTCGTATGCGTATTTTCGTATATGCGTATATCGGTCGAATATCGAGAAAAGGGCACTTTGGATTTTCACGCTTTTCCGATATATCGCTAAACGCTAAAGACGTTTTAAACAACTTTTTCCTGCGCATACGTACAACCGATGCGGCGTTTGGTCTTAGTGTTGCGGTTATGCGGGAAAGCCTTGGTTTTCGAAGCTCGATGTAGGTAGCAGTATCTAATATTAATCCGTTCACCGCCGTGGCATTTTTTATGTTTACACCGATAAGGGTAAGCCGTGAATATTGCTAAATACTATAACCCGACCCAGCTTGGAAACTCGGGCCGAGCTACGTGTAATATTTTCCCGTGTAATTCGTGATTGAAGGCCGAGCGCCGACCGTGCGTGTAGGACAAAACCGTTCGAAACGTCGAGCTTCGCAACGTATTTCGAAAGCATCGAGATCGAAGGTGGCCTCGTTTTTTCGAATATTTACCGACTCTCGAATCGTTGCGCTTCTTCTAGTATTCTCCGCATTCGTCGTCGAAAACGGCGATCAAACGAGCGATAGAAAATTTTAGATAAATTTCACGTCATTCTGTATTTTCCTTCGCAACTTGCCCTCGATTATCGATTATTTCTTATCGTAGAACAAATTATCCAGGAAAAATCTTACAACGTGCTATCGTCAGCGTGATTTCCTTCTGTGATTCGCTCGTGCCGGACAGCACCAGCCTCGTTCGAAAAGTTCGAGGGGCAGGGGGCGAGCGAGTCTATTTCCGTGCGCGGAGTTAACCAGCATCTGGAAGGAGTCGCGTAAACGCGTCTACGCCCGGAGAGGATGACGCTCGTTCGCGAAGAACATATACACGAGGGCCAAGAAAGCACGAGCGAGGGTTGTTGAGCGCGTTTTGCGTTCGACGCGCAGCCACCAGCGAACCAGTTAATTCTCCGCCGTTTCGCGTACAATCCCTAAATTACGAGCGAGACGAGACCGCTTTGTCGAATTCCTGGTACTTAAGTCGGACCCGGTGGTTTTCGCATTCGACACTCCGCGTTGGTTATTCGCAAATTTTTCGTCGCGGTATTTGATCGATTTGGCCGACTCGGAAGCGCGGAGAGGGCTCGAGGCTCCTTCGCTTGGTGCAATCAACAATTGCAATTTTGTTAACTGCTCCGCGGGCGATCAGAGACCACGAAAAGTATCCATCAGATGAAAGCAGATCAGAGGCGGAAGATCAAACGACAAGGAACGCGGGCATAATGACCTTAGGTCGTGTTTAGGTAACTCGTGTTTTGTTTTCATCGCCGAATCGTTTGCGATGAGGAAAAAGCCAGATCCTGGAACTTTTGAGTCGCTTACGAGCTTTGTGAATGATTCGTCGCAGTTGCGAGTAAATTTTTTTTTTATATTTTACGTGGAGGAAATCCGCACGGACGCCAGGCCGCTTCTGGGGAAAGCGGCGTGGTAGTGTCGGATTCCAACCGACTAAAACCTCCACGATAACCGTCCCGGCTGCGATCGAGAGAGGCCCGGGAACCGATGTGAGCGTTGCAACGGGGCCTCCCCCGCGCGCTTAATACCACGGCTGATGGAGCGGTGTGTGACCATTGTCACACCGCCTCGTCGCCGGAGCCACCGACCCAGGCAGCCCAATTCCCCTAACGGCCTAATTAAAAAATAATTGTAGGAATTATCAAAAAATATGGACTACGGGGCCCCAGGTGGATGTAAACCTGGAATCTGTAGCTGGACTACTACACTAAGGCAATGGCAGTACGGATATTCACAACACAACTGTTCTTCTGTATACACAACACAATTACTCTTCTTCACTACCACATTTTGATGACAGGTGACGATCGTTTCGTTGTTCGGGGTTAGTATCAATGTTGCTGTGTTACAAGTATTACGAATATCAGGAGGAAGAATTTTTTTTCCTCTTTTCTTTTTTTTTTGTTTTTTCTATGTTGTTTTCATAGGTATTCTTTTTTTTACTTTTTTTATTTTATTTTTTATTTTATTTTTATTTTTCACATCTCGGGAGGTAATTTCTCGTAGAGAGACACCTAAGACGTAGAAGCTGCGTCGCCCAAGTACGGATTCTCACACACATCACATTTCACTTCTGATCCTGAACTCACTTATATCAAAATCCAGGAGGGAATGGATTCGAACCGCCAACCTATGTGTTTGCAGTCTGCTACAGTAACCACATAGCCACCGTCGTCCTGTACAAAGTATAGTTCCATAATTCTTATTTGATGCTAAACATTCTGATCTCGCACTATTAGATATATATTATTCATTATTCTCCCTCCCCCACCCCCTCTCATCCCACCCCAACCCCGCCCCCTCCCTCTCATCCCACCTCTCCCCAAAGTTACACAGCACCCAAAAAGCAGGCTACCGAAGCGTCCTGTTTTGCGACAAAGTTTTCAGGACAGAAAAAAATAAAAAAAATTCATAAAAAAGCTCCGCTCCTCAGCGGCTTAAACCCAAAAATTGTATTATACACGAAAAATATAAAGCGCCGACGCATAATACAGCATGGCTACGCCGTACCGCCACGTATCAGTACCTTTGCCTAACATATCTGTTGGAATACGACGATATCAACCGCATGCAGATAAGGTAATTGATCGTACGGATTCTTCCCTTCGCTGCCCAGCGCCATCCCCACTAGCGTGCGTTCGTGAGATGCACCACGGCGGCTAGCACGTGCAGGCTCTTTCGAAAATTCGCCGGAAGAAGCGTCAGGATATGGATGGAACATTCTAGATGGGCACGTCGAGAAGCTACTAGAAGGTTCTGTGCCACATGTGACGCCACACAGACACCCACACAGGTCACAATCATTACTGCATAGAGAGTGGGGCTCTAAACCTTTTCAAGGGCCATGGGTCACTAAGCCAGTCAGTCTGTGAATAACTAGCCAACTGTCTACATTCCAGAACGCACATTTATAATCCTTGTAATAATTGTCTAATAAATATGTCGGGTTTACATTAGAATTAGGGTTAGGGGCGTGAAACGAATCCTCGTTTGGGTTACACGTTGTCGTTATGCAATAGAGAAGACATTGACTAGCGCAAATACGATTATTATAGAACCGGACAAGTAACCGTGGTAGTTAGGTACTCGAGAAACTAATGACAATGATCCTAGGTTCAATAACGAATCCGCGGTCGACGGGATGATAGATGAACGTACTCACAAAATCCAAGTCGGATGCGTAATATTCACTGGCCGTAAAGGGTTACTCCTTAATCGATGAGATCGCGAGCGAGAATGCCTTTCCCGTCCCGATGATGCCACAGAGGAAAACTATAACGGGGTGTGTCTAAGGATACGAGATCATCGGATTCGTCGAGAAAAGCCTTCGTTCAGAAAGTAAGGGAAATTGACGTTGCTGCTAATTGGTCAATCTCCATATCGGTGGTTAGAGAAGGATGCTAGCCGCCCTCGAGGGAAAGTTGCTAGTGGGAGACGCCGCTCGTTGAAAAATACGTCTCCCCTATCTTCCCGTAGTTGGGACAAAGGCTGTTTGTCTGTTTGAAGGACTTTAGTTAACTAAACCTTAAGATTTATAACGGGCCCTCGGGCTAGCCGAACATGTACTGCGGAGACGCATCGACATCTTAATACCACGGCTGATGGAGCGGTGTGTGACCATTGTTAGACCGCCTCGTCGCCATGCCAGGCAGCCCGGTTCCCCTACCGGACTGCTTGGCGGCCCCGAGGCGCTGAGCCGCCAAGCGCCCAAGGCCCGAACCCCACGGAGGGGGGGCCAGCACGCTTCGCCAACGCCACACGGAGGTCCCAGGCGTTCACCCATCCGAGTACTACCCGTGCCCGGCGCTGCTTAACTTTCGTGATTTGACGGGAACGAGTGCATTCAGCCCGGCCAGGGCGTTGGCGTTGCGAGTAAATGGCTCTTTACCAACGTTCTTCTTCCATCTTTCCGGATTCCAATCCTCCAGCATCGATCTCGTTTTCTTGGTCTACGACGTCGTTCGACGTATCATTAGCAGGATAATTAGTTTCCTCTTTTGACAAATTTTTATCTCTGTTGAGATGCGATTACATCTTTAGACACAACGTTAGGCAATATTCTGAGGGGACAAGAAGTTTTGGAGAGAATGGTAAAGAAAATTTGACTTATGACACATAAGAATTATTTATTTTATTATGTAAATAGACCGCGGTTTTTTACGCATTTGTGGAAAATTTGCACGTAATACGACGAAATATATATGCTTCCTTTAATATTTTTCTATAATACTTAATAGGTAATGCAATTGTCCACCCTTTTGTCTTTTATCGGGATTTTATTTTTTTAAATATATTGTAGGTCTAATTATAAAATATTATTGTAGGAATTATCAAAAAATATGGACTACGGGGCTCCAGGGGGATGTAAACCTGAAAGCGTAGGTTTTGTGCGTGTCTATGGAGAAAAAGGTTTCCCTCGCGCAACTATGATCGAGCATCCAAGCTCGAAGGATACAACGTAAAAGTGGAGAGGAAAAAGCATAATCCCGGCAGAAAGGAAAGATCCAAGTGCTTCTCGCTTGTTCTTAAATCCGCAGAGTAAATGGAACGGCAGTAAGAAAAGCAATGACCGAAAATGGAGCGTTCCACTGAATAATGCAACGTTAGACGGTGAATAAATACAGACGGATAAAGCCGTCGCAGCCTCGGTATCGCCAGCTTATTAACGATAAAATCAACGATGTCGCGATACTTTGTCGATGCGACGAACGCTCGTTCGAGACTTGGCTTCGCGATGAGAAACAGTTTTGGAGGAAACGCGTGTAGATAAGGGAGTGGCGATTCCGTCGAACCGGAATGCGAGGAAAAGAAGCGAACGATTCTGCGAAGCTGACGCAACGCAAACTTTCCTCACGACGTTAACAAACAGAGAAACGGAAAAGTAATTTCTCCAATCTCGAGAATATTTATAAAACGCGGCAAACAGAGGTACATATCGCGTGTTTACGCTTTATAAATAGGAGGAAAACAGGAAGGATGAAAGAGGACAGGCGGAAAGGAGAGAGAGGCGGGGGGATTGGCGAGGAATATCAGGATAAATTTCCACGACAAACACCGAACGAGGCAGTCGAGTAAGCTGTTTCAAAAATATACGTACGGACAGCTCTGGTTTCCAGCTACTGTTCGCAATTCGTACGCTTTGGAAAGTTTGGGAAAGCCGACGGCGTACATGCACGCCGCTCGCTATTTTCTAACGCTCTCATAAACTTTCGATGCAGTCCAAGTATTAACGTGGCAGGGCAAAAACAAGGAGAAAAACGCGTATTCGTATTCGTCGATGCTGCTCTTGGCGTCGATGAAACCCCCATTGCGATCGAAATAAACGGGCGAATTTTCACCGACCTATGAAACGCCCGACACCGCGTATTTGTTCCCGGCGAAAAATACGAGAAAACCTTTGGTAGGGTCAATTTTTTTAACCGTAATCGCTCACCGGATACGCAATGTTGCAAGTTTGTCGCGATGAAAAAATGCCAGGAAAAAAAGAAATTTCTCTACACGCGGCGTACAACCCGATGACTCTTGACAACGCAACAAGTTCGGCGATTTGAAATTTCTATTCTTCGAAAGTGAAACAAACGTGGAAAAAGCGCGATTTTGAGTAAATTCCCGGCAATTTCATAATGGAAACGTTTCGATTTAATTTACATGTACTCGTATCGTCATCGATGTTTCGAGTTCGATCTTACGTGGCGCGGAACCTATTAACGCGATGCTTTTCAGAATGAAACGGAAAGAGTATCGGAAAGTTGCTGACGTTCTTGAACGCGTAGACCCGGTATTACCTGGGCACGATTCCAAACGCCGCGAGCTTTTATCTGCATTTTCAATTTACTTTTTCGTATTAAAAGTAACTGGCTGCTGCTAGTTTGTTTACATCTACATATAAACCGAACTGATCGAGGAAAAATTGCGTGGAAAAGAAAATCACGAAAAAAACCGAAAGACGTTGGAACCGCTGGTTCGTGGGAGCCTTCGTATTCGCGAAAGCCATATTTCGTAGAAATATTATTTTTATTCGCTCGTTTGAAAGAAAGCGACGAATCTCGTTGCGTGGGTGACGCTTGCGAAGCATACGAAAGGAGGGAAAAGAGAAGAAAGGAGGAAACACGGTACAAAACAGGGCAGAGCTGGCTGGTTAATTTGCTTGTAACGATGCTCGCTAGTTACAGCTGGTTGACGTTTCCCGGCTCGGTTGCCACGGACCAGAGCGGTCTCCTAGAAAATCGTCGACTCGCGAGGGTGGAGCGTCGCGCAACGGCTTAATTATCACGAGCACGAAATGAAAATTAGCCGACGACGATGCGTTCGTTCGTTTCCGGGTGAAACGTGGTGACACTTTGCACGGCGAAACTGAAAAGCAGACGGTACGCGGCAGCAGAGACATCCGTTAGTCGCGGTTGTATCGCGTGCGAATTATCGACGGGATCGGGATCGCTTTAAAAATGCCTGGCTCGTGTTCGATAAATCCAGCAAACAGGATTATTACAGCAACAGGAAGAGATTATAAGAGATACAAACTCTCCTCTCTTTGCAACTTTGTATTTCGGAAAAACGTTTCGAAACGAACGATCGAGTCACGTTCCGTTCCTCCCCGTACACGCTTTCGCCACCGGATCGGTAAGCAAGTTCAGTTTCAGTTTCGCTTTCGGTTTCGGTTTCGGTTTCCGGTAGAAAGTGGAACTCGCTGTTGAAACGTTATCCTCTTGACGTCTCTTTAAATGGTCGTGATTTTGCTCCGCTTTAACTCCTTTCGAACGACGGAAACCACGCTTGCAGAACCGACGTTAACTTTTCAGCGAACATGGTTACAACGTGTCTCGCGGTGTCGCCAGTCAGATGCGTTTCGAACGCATCGACGTCCACTAGAAAACTAGAAAACGATAATACCTCGTGCCCGAACTGTGAGAAACCAAGGATCGCGCGTCGCGCAAGAAGAATTACTGCTTTCGTTGGTCTATCGAAGAAACGATAAATAGTCCCTCGTAATTCCATCGTGCGAAACACGTGGTCGGCCTATCGAAAAATGGCCACGAAACAAATCGTGCACGAGTTGGAGCGATCCGCGACGGAAACGTCTTACTTAAAGTATCGTTGCCATTTGCTTCGAAGCGACAGAGACACGATACGGAAAGCCTTGGGGATCGAGTCGTTAACCAACAGACCGTATAGGTAGGAGAGTACCAGAAACCGCGAAGAAAGGACGACGAACCGCGACACGGTCGTCGTAGAATCGAAGCACTGCAGCCGTGTCGGCCCAACAGACGTAACAACGGTGACCACCGAGAGAAATAGGAAACGGGATAAAGGAAACCCCTGGGCTATGGTTTGACAGCCGACCCGTGAAACCTGCCGATATGCGCGCTGTATTAGAACCCCGTCGGTCGAATCCGTGTGTTGGCGAGACTTCAAAAAATCCTGACACCGAACGCATCGCAACTCCACTCGTAATCCGATGTAGCTACACGCTAGAAGGACGTTCGTGTGCACTGGGGACCGGATACGCGCAGCTTTACGACTCAGCTAACCCCGCTGCGTCTCCTCTCGTCCTGGTCCACACACACGCGTGGCCATGTTTTCCTCGTCTCCGAGGGACGCGCCGCTTTCACGGAATTACGATCCATCTTGTCCGAGTTAATTCTCTTTGCAGACAGACGTGGCACTCAGTAATCCGATGAATTCGTTTTAATCGGTCGACTTGTCGGAAATTGGCGGATTCTACGCGGAATGCACGGTCGAACAGGCGCCTCGCGTCGTGAAATTTTTACCCGTCCGACGTTTCGATTCGAACGACGATCCTGGAGAAACAGGTAGACGCGGTTAATTGCAGCTTCAGAACTGCGCTGGCTGAAACGAAAGGTAGATTTGGTGTATTCCGTGGAACGAACGAGCTGTTTCACTAACATCGGAACAAAGTAGAAACGAATCGGTACTTATCAAGGAGAAAACATTGTCCAGCGTGGGGAAAAGATTAAGGACCGATATCCCTCGATCCACGCTGGAGAGGGCCGAAGAAACAAGGCGAATTAGCGGGAGATCGGGAGAAGAAGGCAGAACGGGCGGAATAGAAAAGGAATGGATACGGCAAGCATCGGCCGTGCGATTTCGGTTTCGTATCACATAGCGTTATCCCCTCGTAAAGTTGGCCACTCGTGCCACTAGCAGAAACTGTATGGCGGGCTCCGAGAGGGTTTTAATCGCGCGACGGACGAACGTATCGGTGAAATTACTGGAGAGCCCCGTCGACGTGCCTTTCGGTCCTGTCTGCCCCACGGCTCGGCTGCCACGGATCTAACAGATTTACCGGATACAACGTGCCGGGTTACGAAACTTCGAAACTGGCTAAGTTAATTGCCGGTCGCTCCCCCGCACGTACTCGTCTATCAGGCGACTCCAACTAGTAACCAACGAGGAAACCGCTGATTTCAGGCGTAAATTCAGCTGAAAATCCGTAACGTGGAACGATGAAAGAGGCCGCACGGAAGAAAATAGCCTGGCGATCAAAAGGCTGGAACGTGCTTTCAGACCCGGACGCTTAGCTGCGCCGCCCCGCACCGAGATCCACTCTGACTTTCGCCCTTTGCTGCGAATATGACAGCCCGTTCGCGCTTTGCCCTCGACGATCGACGCCGACCACGCTTCTGCCGCCTGTTATTTCCCAACCGTCCACCGTTTTGCTCCCATTCTTTTTCATTTTCTTCTTTCCGCGCTTCTCCTTTTATCCTCTTTTCCCTTCTTCTCTCGCCGAAGCGCCGCGTTTGCTGTCGAGTTCGGCTACGATTGGCAAACACAAATCTTACGTGGACGCGCGATACGCGCGTTCCACGCATTTCAAATTTCACGACGAAACGTACTCGACGACTCAACGTAACGTGGAAAACGCGACAAGATGTTCGAATTTGGAATTATGCGAGCGCGCTGGGTCGATCGGCATGCCATCCGCCAAACGCGCGGCAAATAAATCTGTCGGTGTAATTTTAACGAGCCGCGATACCGCTCGAGGATTATACGGGTAATTTAAATTCCGCTCGCTCGATCGACGCGACCGATGGTAGAGCAAATCGGACGAACGGTTTGTAACACGAGACATTAATAAAGTTGGTGGAGCCGCGGAAAGCGGATGGAAATGGAAATTTTCCGATTTTAATATCGGTGAATGCATCGAGAAGAAAGATCAAAAGGTTGACTGTTGATTAATTTGAGCGGCACGCGAGCCACGAGCCCCGAGCCCCGAGCGTCGCGATGCTCGCGTGCGCCGAAGCTACTGCGATCGAGCGAGCGTCGTAACCTCGGTAAATAACCCGTCGTATAATATTACGTACACTGATCAACGATTCGGAAAGGGAGTATTCGCTAACCGGGGCATCGCCCCACCGTCGTGCGAAAATAAACTAATTAGCCTTTGGGGACGTCGAGGCATGCCCCTCGACGCCCCAGCGGATTTCAAGTCGTCGATTTTACAGCTAGCTGCTGTTACGTTCGAACCGTTTGTAAACCAGTGACGCGCAATTTGGGATAGCGATTGCGATCGAAATCCGACCCCTCTCGAGAATCCTACGGAAAGAGAATTTCTTTCGCAGTGGTTGGTCTGGCCGATCCAAGTTTCGGCGCGCGTTGTCGCGATGCCTAATCGCTGCGTTGCCGATCGTCGTAGCCATTCGAACGCGCGGCGAGCGAACAGCCGTGAGTTTGCTCTGTACACTCGAGGCCTGAACTTAAAGGCTTAAGGACCTGTTTGCCGTTGCAGCTCGGCAGAAACGAATCTTCGGCGTTCGCCAGAGCTAAACCAGCGAATATTCGAGCGGCCTGCCTCGGAACGGTCGCTGAATTTCTGCTGAAAAATTAATCAACGCGGAACGTAAATCGCCAGTGATAAACACGTGAAAAACCATGCGCTGATGATGGGGGGGGGGGAGGGAAGAACGGCAACGGCAACGTTGTTGCCAAACGAATGTAATGAACGGGCAAATACGCGTTTGTTTGCAAGTACCCTACGGCGAGCAAATAACGTTACGCGAAATACGCGGCCCAGTTTCATCCTGTGTCTTCCTTTTATACAAACGCGTGAAAAATTTCGCGGAAATTCGCACTGGCGACGCAGAATCGGTGCGCGGAAGAAATCTGGCCGACTCCTGTTAATAAATTTCTTTCTTACAAAATTTTCCCCGTGGTTCGCGCTATCCAGCCTCCCGTGTTTCCATCTCCTCGCCAGGAATTTGGCAACAGAGTTTGCGAAAAGTTACGGGCGCCGACTGGAGAGAACGGCGAGACCGGTTTTTCTAAAATAAAACGATCCTGCGAAATAGACGCGACGAGTGCCACGGTCAGTCTTGGAAACTCGAGTCTCCGCGAAAACTTCTTCCGCTTCTGGCTATACGTACAAGTATATCAACGCGCGCCTTGCAACGCGTCTCGTGCCGTTTTTCTCCTATTCTGCTTGCACGTTTCTCAAAGAGAATACCTAATACCAAGGTGGTCTTCGCTTTACGCGTCTGTGCGATTCCCGCGATGGAAAAAACGTCGCGCTGTTCAGCAAACCAGCGTCCACGCAACGACAATACGTATACGACGATGCATAAATCAACGAATGTTCGCGTATAGAAACTTGTAAAAAAAATCCACTGTCGAAAAATAGAAAAATTCGTACTCGTGCAAAGATCAGCGGGAAACGAAACGATTTTCGACTCGTCACCAAGCGTTATAGTCATAGGAATGTAACGAAACGGCGCGCAAACAACCGACGCGAAACCATCGTGACGTAAAAGCATTTCGCGACAGGGAGCGCGGGTCCGAACGTAGCGAAAAAACAGCAGCCAGCCCGCTGTCGTTTCACCCAATGGGGGTGTTGTATCGATATGTCGAGGCAGCGTCGCTGAAACCTGCTGGTGGCAGAGAGCCAACGATAAGGGCCGCCATCTATCGACCGTAAGAGCCTCCTTTTGTATTAACGACGCTGTTCCGACTGTAATTGAGAGCCTCTGTACTCCGGCCCAACGTCGCCAGGTTATTAAATCCCGGGATATAAATTAGTTAATATTATCCACGCGCCGCTAGCTCGCACTCTTTTCTTCGCCAGAGAAATGGATTTTCCGCTCAACTTAAATTGCTTAGCGATCGCCGGATGTGAAAGATTTATCGAGTCCGTCGATAAAGAGCTTTCGCGTACATCCGACCCGATTAACGTACCATCGACACGCGACAACTGCCAACGATTTACGACGGTTACGATGGTATTACCTTTTCTTCACGATACTTTTCTTTTTCTTTCTCTTCTTCCGCCGTATTTGAGTTGATCACTATGGTTGGTCGCTTTACGTCATCGTGTACGAGGGACACGCCGAATAAAGTTTGTGGAAAATCATTACTCCACGGATCCTTTTCATCGAGTGTTCCAAGATAGCCGTTAGTGGAATTTTCGACCGCGTTTAAGACCCTTCAACGAGCTGAAATCTGCTCGCCAACTTTACTCGGAATTCAATGCTTTTCAATTACAAAGATTTTCCGGTTAACCGTTCCTTAATTAAACATGTAACTATACCGAAACGTTTAAATTACCTTTTGAACCTGGTATACAGGTCAAAGCTACTCCAGTTTACTCTGCTTTTTTCAGAACGTCCCTTTCAATTTCGCTGCGCGGAACGTCGGGATAGGAACTCGAATACGAACGACACGAATAATTTGATAGAAAATCATCGTCGAAGCGAATTCGAAGCAAATTCGAAGCAAATTCGAAGCAAATTCGGGCCGAACGAATTCTCGCCTCGATTCGAAGCCAATATGCTTGTCCTTAAATTGGCTGTCCTCCTCGGCAGGATACCTACGAAATCGCAAATACGAGACCGACGATTCGTAGGAAAATCTGTGTGACCGCCGGTAATAAAATCTCCTATAATCGACGTTGGCCTGCTTACGTCAATCTGCTCGTGGCAGGTGTCCGACGATACAGGCTCAACGCGACATCAACCTCTTCGTTATAATCCGTACAAGCTTGGTCTCGTGTAACGGAAACGTTAGTCGTGTAATAGATACTTTCGATGTCGGCGTCGAAATCATTTCCCAATATATTTCCTGCGAAATTGCTTCGTAATTTCGTAGTAACACACCGACTGGCTATGTGCCACGTCACCGACTCGCCTACACCTCGCTATCTCTCCCTTAACGACAATTTTATTGAACCGAGCGATCGACCCGGCTCGCCCGGTAAATACCTTCGCTCCTCTGGACACACCGACGATAATTGACCCAGTTCGATATCCTTGTAAACCGACGCCAGGCGTTTCTTGCCTCGTAAAGACGAATCTTTCGAACGGTGTCATTCGCGTTCAATTCGTTTTTCTAGCGAGGGGTCTCGAATCTTTAAACGACGAGAAACCTAATCACTTTCAGACAACTTTCGTTTAAAGACGAAAGAACGTAAAGAACTGGGTTCGGCCTTCTCCCATCTGCGTATCTTTCGGGGAGTCGATTGCGATGGTCATCTCCTTTGTCGGATACGATTCGAATTGGTCGAATAAGCTGGCAAGTGCTAGATCCGTCTCATCTCCTTCTTCCGTCGAATATTAGCGCCGCTACGAACGCATAAGCCGAAAAATCTTGCCACCGTATTACGCCGAAATATTCGACGATGTTCATTCGCAAGCGATAAAGCTTCGCTACTGTTCGCGATCGGCGCTGCTCTACTACGAAATATCAAATTTATCGCGTAGCCGCGTACACGGGAGAAGGAAAGAGATCGCAAGGGCGGTATTTACCCAATGCGAGAGACAGGCTACGAAAGACGAGCACGAGCGACTACAAAGTTCAATCGGGCTCGATGAAGCTTAACTTGCTCCGCGGAGAGCGGCCATTTGGAATTCGAGTGGCGTGTACGGTGTGCTCGGAGCGTTAACGAGTTCGATCGTCATCGTAAATAAGCAACCAGCGGTCCGAAAAATCTCGCCACGGTCAAGAAGACTTAAGAAGCCGTTCGCGGAAGATGGACGGCGCCACCCGCTACTTCTCGGCCGGAAATTACAGGTGACTTAGCGCGGTCTCTCTGCCCTCGCTTCTCTCGACAGACAGAGAGAAGCGGGCGCGGGCGCATCGTAAAATCCAAGCGAAGAGAAAGAAAGAGAGAGAGAGAGGCGTCGCTCGTCGAAAAAATCCGATGCGATCTTTCGCGAGTTCGTCGACAGTTTCTGCCTCGCTGTTACGTTTCTACCGCCCCCGCTGTATTTCGAAACGGAAGGGGGGCGCGATTCCGTCTGTCGGCTCTCTTCCTGCACGCTTCGTTGTGCACCGTCGCGCGTATCTAGACGCTGGAAACGAGAATTATGAAAATTTCGTGGAGCAGTTGCGCCAACTCTTCTCGTTTCTCGCCATTGAAATCGCAGGTGTCAGGTCGCGCGATCGATACAACCCCCGTTAAAGGATCGAAACGATGTTCGTTTGCGATTCTAGGCAAAATCGTTTCCTATTTAGCGTGAAAGTTCCAATTGTTTCTCTCGTCTAGTTAGCGCGCAAGCTTCTTCTCCTTTCCTTTCACTCGTTAGAAGCGAAATAGTTCAGAGATCCTCGCAGAGTTTCAAACATCCCGATGACTCTCTTCGTTCCATTGTCTTCGTCCAGTTGTCTTCGAAACGTTAATTTATTCGTTCGTTCTCCTCGTTGGCGTAAGCGCAAACGCGCTCGATCGGTTACCTCTATTTTCGTTCTTTTCTCTGGGTAGCGCGTCGAGCGAAAAGCGGGTGTGAGTGGCTTGACGGCTCGAGAGAGTGCGATCGAGGATTCCCGATGTTCTTCTCTGACGGATCGTCGATATACGTAGAACGCGACGAGGTCCAACTCGATTTCGCGTCGCGCGTTTCAGAGGATATCAGCCCTTTTCTCTCGCGATCCAGCAAGAAACGACGAGCCGAGCGAAGGAGGAGGAGTCAACCTCGACTGCGGTATCTGCGCCGACGACGCGATCCGAACGTAGCCATTGGAAGGTCGCTTTAAGCGTTAATTTGGCGATCTCGCGATCGATCGAGATCGGTGTCGGGATCGGCGTAATACGCGCGTACGATCCCATATTACGAGCGAAAGACGATTAAAAGACTTCGCGCTCGTAACCGTAACACTGTCCGGGCATGGTTGTCCTTGGGTTTACGACGCCTGTCGCTCGAGATCCCATTGTCTCGAATCGATTATCCAACACTTTGCACCTGCTCCGATTAGTGCAACGTCGAGGAACAAAACAATGCAAGAACGATGAAACATAGGATATACATTAAATGATAAGGGATCGGGGCTTTGGCGCTACTTTGGCGGGGCTACTTTGGCGGCTTAAAAGAGACGAATACGTGGAATACGTCGATCGATCTCTCGTATCGAGGATACGGACTGGCGAACGTAAGACGGATCAAGTTTCGAGCAACGTTTCGAAAGGGCGAATAAATTGGAATTAACGCGGCTCGCTATAGGGCGAGTATACGGAAACCACGGGCTGCGATAATGTAACCCGCGGGATAAAGGCTTCCGCGTACGACTCGACGTACAATTGCCCTTTACAGTGTTCGCAGTGGAAAACGATCTGCGCACAGATCGGGGTGCGGCTTAATGCCAATTCACGGACAAAGGGTGACCGCGGACGAAAAAGAGAGCCACGGGATTCTTGGAGCGAGCGAGTAAAGTGAGAACGGCCGGCTGCGCCGTTTCTTTCGACGTTGCTCTCTCGATTCGGAGATAACAGCGCTGTGTGCCGCCGGACGATTAATAACCGACTCGAGATCTAGATACGAATAAGTATAAAAAGGTTGGATCTTGGTTTCGTCGTTCTTACGACCATATAACGCTTCGTAGGACGTGACGATGTGAAACGAAGAATCCCTTCAGAATGGAAAATGCCGCGACACGGACCGACGCGAAGGCCGACTTTGATACAAAGCCGAAGGTACTTGACTCCAACGACGTCGAGTATCGCTCAAGGGAGATCGGTCATGAAGTAAGGGAAAGAGGAGCACTCGTACGATCCTCGTCCCCCGTGCGATTAAATATCGCAGGGGTGCGGTCGATGGAGATCGTAAGAAGATTCGCGATAAAGCGATCGAAGCAGGCTTACGCCTGTAATCTTTGGAGGTACGTTAATATCGCGACTAAACGTCGTAACCTACGAAATCCGGAGAAGAGGGTCGCAGTTATTAATCGGGCAGCGATAATCGCCGGCTCCACGATATCCAACGAATTCATCCGCCCCCTCGTCCGTCGATACTCCGTCGTTCTTCGATCGTCGTTCTTAATTGCGCGTCTCAGGGGGACGAGAGCAACGCGTATCGCCACCACGCGTCGATCGACGAGGTATCGATTCGCTTCCGCGACCAGCGTCAAAGGCCGGGCCGACGAAACAACGTTATGCCACGCGTCGAGATTCGCGTTGCTCGGCGTCTTTCTCCGTGGGTCACGAAACCAAAAGGGAGGAAAAACACGAGGGATCCGTGAAAAGGCGTCGTTGTTCGATCAGCGTGTGTCCAACGATAAGCGAAGCGACGAGGACGCGACCTAACACCAACACGGGCAATTCCTTTTCCTCGGGTTTCTCGTTTTCTGGATGGACGATCCGGTCCGTAGTTTTTGATTCTCTACAGAGGAGTATACAAGTACTTGATTTGCAAAATGATTAGTTTAAAAGATATCTTAAATTTAACTTTTTTTTATTTTATTTTATTTTATTTCTTTTATTCCTTTTTTTATTTTATTTTACTTTTTATTCTATTTTTTTTATTATGTACCTTGCAATTCGTACAGCTGAACATTAAATTTAGTATTGTAGGACTTGTGTGAATGAGGAGGAAGGATAAGAGAGAGTTAACAAGTTTTTATGCTTTCATTAGTTTTTATTCACCTACAGTCTTGACTAAGAATATACAATTCAGTACTAATATATATAGAAAAATACAAATATCCACATAAAACTGTACATACAATCATACATACGAAACCATACATACAAAACCAGACATACAAAACCAAACTTGACTAAGAATATACAATTCAGTAGTAATATATATAAAAAAAAATACAAATATCCACATAAAACTGTACATACAACCATACATACAAAACCATACATACAAGAATTATTATACTTAGAAAAAAAGTGTCTGGCAATAGTAGCGATTATTCGGGATCGAGGTATCCCAACTCCAGCCAGTATGCTGCCATATCTCTTGCGGATTCTCCCGGCTCTCGGTCCAGCAGCAACCTTGCAGTTATTGCTTCTCCTGGAGAAGGATCGATGTTGACTAGGCTCCCTGTCCGTCTCAACATGGTGAATTGGGCCACTCGATGTCTCTTCCCTTGGATCGGTTGTTCTCGTACACCTGGCAGAACGATTTTTCTAGCCCACGGTGCCATTTTTGCCAAATTACGGGGCAGCAGCCGTATTGAATCGAGACATTGCTCGCTCTCTAACCCCCAATCGATTAGAAAGACGATGTAGCCAGTCATGGTCCTTTGTAAAAGGATGGCTCTTTCCCAAGCGCTAGATTCCTTAAAATCTACTAGCACGGCGACTAGCATGCCTGTTCTTAAACTTTTCGCCTTCGGCAAGTACTCCACGGGATGTTCCATCATCTTCAAATTGAGTGTTTGGGTTATCTTCGGCCATCCAGCCAAACGAACCCACATGGTGGTAAGTGACTCGACTCGAACCACCCGGACGGGAACTCCTTCTCGGAACCGATCGTTTGTCTTTTGTAAAATCTCCATGGTATACTAGATTTGGAAAAAATTTCGAATGTTAATGTTCGACTATACTGATCTGCCTAGTTTACGTGTCTATGTCGGATGGTGCTGGCTCCGCCGGGAATCGGACCCCCCTTTATATATCAGCAGCACCGACCTTGGAGAGGACCCCCTTTATATATCAGCTGCACCGACCTTAGAGAGGACCCCTTTAAATATCAGCAGCACCGACCTTGGAGAGAACCCCCTTTATATATCAGCTGCACCGACCTTAGAGAGGACCCCTTTAAATATCAGCAGCACCGACCTTGGAGAGGTACTCGGTCACCGTTTAAGCTAAACGCACGTTTTCGTTTGTCTTTTTTCACGCTTTTCTTGTCCTCGCAATATTTTATAACAGTGTTATCAATACATACAGGCAAAATATATAGTCTATTTTTGATACACAAGTGTCAGATATCAATTATTGCTTTCCGTTAAAATAAATATATCATTATTAGATGCTCTTTTTAATATTCCGATCCGCATCCTTACAATATTTTACAATTTTTGACCTAAAAATGTCGCTAGAAAATAGAAAACGAAAAACAATTTGAAAAGCACTAGCTCGCTTGAATGTGAAAATTGTGACGTGGGTGTATGTGCTTTGCCCTGCTTTAAAATATATCACACTCAATTGTATTATTAATAATTAAAGTAAATTATTAAAGTTCACGTATATGTATCGTACCTTTAAGAAAAATTAACATTTAATTATCCAATGTGCTTGCGTAGAGAACAGCATTATCCGCCACATATTGCGGTGCAGTATCGTTTACGCGTAGTTCGCGTCAAACCCTGCCCTACGAAGGAACGTCCCCGCACAAAATTCAATCGTACCTAAGACGTTAAACCGATCCTTTGCAAGTTTTCTTCAAAGAGATACGCTATACGAGTTGTTTGATTGATATCCGAAAAGTTTCTTTCTGTTTATGAGGAAATAATAGACGCACAATGTTATTTGCTTTATATCGTTTTGTCGCATTACGTACGATCCATTTTGTTCTATTGAGATAAACACCGAGACATTTCACAGACTTGGTTTCACGTTTGTACAGAGGTGCTTTATTGTAAAAACGACGTTTGCGAAAAAAGACATTTTTCGGACAACCTAATATATTTCATACGATGCTGTTGCCAAGAAATATTTATTAACGAAATGCTAAAAACTGTTATTTGCAAACAAATACTAGGGGAAATTGTTTTATCCGCTTTTACACGCAGAAGAATTTTACTGCTCAATAATATTGCTATTGGAACGAACGAGCCGTTTCGCTAACATCGGAACGAAGTAGAAACGAATCGGTACTTATCAAGGAGAAAACCTTGTCCAGCGTGGGGAAAAGTTTAAGGACCGATGTCCCTCGATCCACGCTGGAGACGGCCGATGAAACAAGGCGAATTAGCGGGAGATCGGGAGCAGAAGGCAGAACGGGCGGAATAGAAAAGGAATGGATACGGCAAGCTTCGGCCGTGCGATTTCGTATCACGTAGCGTTATCCCCTCGTAAAGTTGGCCACTCGTGCCACTAGCAGAAACTGTATGGCGGGCTCCGAGAGGATTTTAATCGCGCGACGGTCGAACGTATCGGTGAAATTACTGGAGAGCCCCGTCGACGTGCCTTTCGTTCCTGTCTGCCCCACGGCTCGGCTGCCACGGATCTAACAGATTGACCGGATCCAACGTGCCGGGTTACGAAACTTCGAAACTGGCTAGAATCGACTGCTAAGTTAATTGCCGGTCGCTCCCTCGCACCTACTCGTCTATCAGGCGACTCCAACTAGTAACCAACGAGTAAACCGCTGATGTCAGGCGTAAATTCAGCTGAAAATCCGTAGCGTGGAACGATGAAAGAGGCCGCACGGAAGAAAATAGCCTGGCGATCAAAAGGCTGGAACGTGCTTTCAGACCCGAACGCTTAGCTGCGCCGCCCCGCACCGAGATCCACTTTGACTTTCGCCCTTTGTTGCGAATATGACAGCCCGTTCGCGCTTTACCCTCGACGATCGACGCCGACCACGCTTCTGCCGCCTGTTATTTCCCAACCGTCCACCGTTTTGCTCCCCTTCTTTTTCATTTTCTTCTTTCCGCTCTTCTCCTTTTATCCTCTTTTCCCTTCTTCTCTCGCCGAAGCGCCGCGTTTGCTGTCGAGTTCGGCTACGATTGGCAAACACAAATCTTACGTGGACGCGCGATACGCGCGTTCCACGCATTTCAAATTTCACGACGTAACGTACTCGACGACTCAACGTAACGTGGAAAACGCGACAAGATGTTCGAATTTGGAATTATGCGAGCGCGCTGGGTCGATCGGCATGCCATCCGCCAAACGCGCGGCAAATAAATCTGTCGGTGTAATTTTAACGAGCCGCGATACCGCTCGAGGATTATACGGGTAATTTAAATTCCGCTCGCTCGATCGACGCGACTGATGGAACGACGATGAGCCGGCTGAGCCGAGATGAAATGATAAATTAGCGAATGAAACAGCCAAGTATAATGGAATGCCCGGTTAAATATAGAGCGTTTTAAACCGATTAACAGATAACTGCAAATTAGATCGTCCATTAACGCGGTTCGTCCACGTTCGAGCGGCATCGTTCGAGAATTAGTCGGAGAATTAGTCCGAGAATTAGTCAGAATACCCTCCGATCGATCGTTTTTCCCCCCGAAATCTCGCATTCAATCTGTTTCGATTCGCCATTCGCGCGATCCGAATTTAAGTTTCACGAATGTAAATACGAACGAGCCGTACGTACCACTGACTATCGCACGATCGCTGTGGCAAAACGCTGGCGTACAATTAGCGCTATTTGCCGTTACGTGAAATATATTGTAAACGTTATTGCTCGCGCGTGGAAACTCGCTACTTCGCGCAGCCAGTCGAACTGTTCGATATTTATAGTTAGTCGACAAATACCGCGTACCTATCGTCGAGATTCTACGCAAGCATTGCGCGCGATAGAAACCCCTTCTATATCGTGCAATTGTCGTATCGAATAGCCGCTGCTCGAATTTCGCGCTGCGAATCGCATTCAAAAAATTTTATTTTTCTGGAAATCGAACGTGCAGATTTTTTTTTTAATTCAAACGACCTAACCCGAGCAGTTAGATTGGCCGAATTTCGTTCTCTTTGGAAACTTTGAGACCTCCGAACAACCCGTCTCTAGATGTCTACGATAACTTTGAAATTCCTAAATTCCAATTAATAAGTAAAAACCGGAACGACCAAAATTCCCTGGACCGCGTAATCCGCATGAAAATACAAATTCAGCGTCGAATTCGAAGAGATAGATGAAAGAGGGATTCGATGGTAGAGCAAATCGGACGAACGGTTTGTAACACGAGACATTAATAAAGTTGGTGGAGCCGCGGAAAGCGGATGGAAATGGAAATTTTCCGATTTTAATATCGGCGAATGCATCGGGACGCGAGAAGAAAGATCAAAAGGTTGACTGTTGATTAATTTGAGCGGCACGCGAGCCACGAGCCCCGAGCCCCGAGCGTCGCGATGCTCGTGTAACGTCAATTCATATCAGAGACCAGGCCACACACCACGGACAGGATGGCACCCAGATGTCTGCATATCCTTGGCGCGCACCCTCAATAGTCTTAAGTGCCCACCAGGGGTCCTTGGCATTTTTATAGTTAAGGTCCTTCGGACCAAGCGATTATTTCCTGTCTTAAATTTCCCTTTACGTTTATTGTCTACCACGTGTTAGCTTAGAAAGTTGGTTTCCTCCACATCTGGTATGTTCCGTTGGCAACTTTCTCGCGAGGGCGGCTAAAACCCTTCCTGGTCCACCAACCGTCCTATTATCCAATCGGAGATGGTGTCTACTGCCCTCACTTCCTTAACCAAAATTGTCATCAACAAATCCGATAGTCCCGTGTCCTTAGACACACCCACCCCTAGCTTTCCTCAGACACAGTATCGTCAGTAAAACTGCACTTATTCTGTATCCTTAGAATAGTCAACATATCTATGTCGGTCTCTACTCTTATAAGTCGCGTAGTTAATGTATTGTTGTAACTAAGTCTTACATAACGTGGTTGGAGTGAATTGTGATTTATGTTAATTCAGTGCGTGTTACATTGTGATTGCTGAATTCATAATAAAGGTTGATTAAAACCAAGTAAATAGTTGTGTTACGACTCAACTATATTTTATTTTCACCGACCAACCCAAAAATTACGTGACACTCGCGTGCGCCGAAGCTACTGCGATCGAGCGAGCGTCGTAACCTCGGTAAATAACCCGTCGTATAATATTACGTACACTGATCAACGATTCGGAAAGGGAGTTTCGCTAACCGGGGCATCGCCCCACCGTCGTGCGAAAATAAACTAATTAGCCTTTGGGGACGTCGAGGCATGCCCCTCGACGCCCCAGCGGATTTCAAGTCGTCGATTTTACAGCTAGCTGCTGTTACGTTCGAACCGTTTGTAAACCAGTGACGCGCAATTTGGGATAGCGATTGCGATCGAAATCCGACCCCTCTCGAGAATCCTACGGAAAGAGAATTTCTTTCGCAGTGGTTGGTCTGGCCGATCCAAGTTTCGGCGCGCGTTGTCGCGATGCCTAATCGCTGCGTTGCCGATCGTCGTTGCCATTGGAACGCGCGGCGAGCGAACAGCCGTGAGTTTGTTCTGTACACTCGAGGCCTGAACTTAAAGGCTTAAGGACCTGTTTGCCGTTGCAGCTCGGCAGAAACGAATCTTCGGCGTTCGCCCGAGCTAAACCAGCGAATATTCGAGCGGCCTGCCTCGGAACGGTCGCTGAATTTCTGCTGAAAAATTAATCAACGCGGAACGTAGATCGCCAGTGATAAACACGTGAAAAACCATGCGCTGATGATGGGGGGGGGGGGGGGGGAGGGGGGAAGAACGGCAACGGCAACGTTGTTGCCAAACGAATGTAATGAACGGGCAAATACGCGTTTGTTTGCAAGTACCCTACGGCGAGCAAATAACGTTACGCGAAATACGCGGCCCGGTTTCATCCTGTGTCGTCCTTTTATACACACGCGTGAAAAATTTCGCGGAAATTCGCACTGGCGACGCAGAATCGGTGCGCGGAAGAAATCTGGCCGACTCCTGTTAACAAATTTCTTTCTTACAAAATTTACCCGTGGACCGCGCTATCCAGCCGCCCGTGTTTCCATCTCTTCGCCAGGAATTTGGCAACAGAGTTTGCGAAAAGTTACGGGCGCCGACTGGAGAGAACGGCGAGACCGGTTTTTCCAAAATAAAACGATCCTGCGAAATAGACGCGACGAGTGCCACGGTCAGTCTTGGAAACTCGAGTCTCCGCGAAAACTTCTTCCGCTTCTGGCTATACGTACAAGTATATCAACGCGCGCCTTGCAACGCGTCTCGTGCCGTTTTTCTCCTATTCTGCTTGCACGTTTCTCAAAGAGAATACCTAATACCAAGGTGGCGTTCGCTTTACGCGTCTGTGCGATTCCCGCGATGGAAAAAACGTCGCGCTGTTCAGCAAACCAGCGTGCAAGCAACGACAATACGTATACGACGTTGCATAAATCAACGAATGTTCGCGTATAGAAACTTGTAAAAAAAATCCACTGTCGAAAAATAGAAAAATTCGTACTCGTGCAAAGATCAGCGGGAAACGAAACGATTTTCGACTCGTAACCAAGCGTTATAGTCATAGGAATGTAACGAAGCGGCGCGCAAACAACTGACGCGAAACCATCGTGACGCAAAAGCATTTCGCGACAGGGAGCGCGGGTCCGGCCGTAGCGAAAAACCAGCAGCCAGCCCGCTGTCGTTTCACCCAATGGGGGATTGTATCGATATGTCGAGGCAGCGTCGCTGAAACCTGCTGGTGGCAGAGAGCCAACGATAAGGGCCGCCATCTATCGACCGTAAGAGCCTCCTTTTGTATTAACGACGCTGTTCCGACTGTAATTGAGAGCCTCTGTACTCCGGCCCAACGTCGCCAGGTTATTAAATCCCGGGATATAAATTAGTTAATATTATCCACGCGCCGCAAGCTCGCACTCTTTTCTTCGCCAGAGAAATGGATTTTCCGCTAAACTTAAATTGCTTAGCGATCGCCGGATGTGAAAGTTTTATCGAGTTCGTCGATAAAGAGCTTTCGCGTACAACCGACCCGATCAACGTACCATCGACACGCGACAACTGCCAACGATTTACGACGGTTACGATGGTATTACCTTTTCTTCACGATACTTTTCTTTTTCTTTCTCTTCTTCCGCCGTATTTGAGTTGATCACTATGGTTGGTCGCTTTACGTCATCGTGTACGAGGGACACGCCGAATAAAGTTTGTGGAAAATCATTACTCCACGGATCCTTTTCATCGAGTGTTCCAAGATAGCCGTTAGTGGAATTTTCGACCTCGTTTAAGACCCTTCAACGAGCTGAAATCTGCTCGCCAACTTTACTCGGAATTCAATGCTTTTCAATTACAAAGATTTTCCGGTTAACCGTTCCTTAATTAAACATGTAACTATACCGAAACGTTTAAATTACCTTTTGAACCTGGTATACAGGTCAAAGCTACTCCAGTTTACTCTGCTTTTTTCAGAACGTCCCTTTCAATTTCGCTGCGCGGAACGTCGGGATAGGAACTCGAATACGAACGACACGAATAATTTGATAGAAAATCATCGTCGAAGCGAATTCGAAGCAAATTCGAAGCAAATTCGAAGCAAATTCGGGCCGAACGAATTCTCGCCTCGATTCGAAGCCAATATGCTTGTCCTTAAATTGGCTGTCCTCCTCGGCAGGATACCTACGAAATTGCAAATACGAGACCGACGATTCGTAGGAAAATCTGTGTGACCGCCGGTAATAAAATCTCCTATAATCGACGTTGGCCTGCTTACGTCAATCTGCTCGTGGCAGGTGTCCGACGATACAGGCTCAACGCGACATCAACCTCTTCGTTATAATCCGTACAAGCTTGGTCTCGTGTAACGGTAACGTTAGTCGTGTAATAGATACTTTCGATGTCGGCGTCGAAATCATTTCCCAATATATTTCCTGCGAAATTGCTTCGTAATTTCGTAGTAACACACCGACTGGCTATGTGCCACGTCACCGACTCGCCTACACCTTGCTATCTCTCCCTTGACGACAATTTTATTGAACCGAGCGATCGACCCAGCTCGCCCGGTAAATACCTTCGCTCCTCTGGACACACCGACGATAATTGACCCAGTTCGATATCTTTGTAAACCGACGCCAGGCGTTTCTTGCCTCGTAAAGACGAATCTTTCGAACGGTGTCATTCGCGTTCAATTCGTTTTTCTAGCGAGGGGTCTCGAATCTTTAAACGACGAGAAACCTAATCACTTTCAGACAACTTTCGTTTAAAGACGAAAGAACGTAAAGAACTGGGTTCGGCCTTCTCCCATCTGCGTATCTTTCGGGGAGTCGATTGCGATGGTCATCTCCTTTGTCGGATACGATTCGAATTGGTCGAATAAGCTGGCAAGTGCTAGATCCGTCTCATCTCCTTCTTCCGTCGAATATTAGCGCCACTACGAACGCATAAGCCGAAAAATCTTGCCACCGTATTACGCCGAAATATTAGACGATGTTCATTCGCAAGCGATAAAGCTTCGCTACTGTTCGCGATCGGCGCTGCTCTACTACGAAATATCAAATTTATCGCGTAGCCGCGTACACGGGAGAAGGAAAGAGATCGCAAGGGCGGTATTTACCCAATGCGAGAGACAGGCTACGAAAGACGAGCACGAGCGACTACAAAGTTCAATCGGGCTCGATGAAGCTTAACTTGCTCCGCGGAGAGCGGCCATTTGGAATTCGAGTGGCGTGTACGGTGTGCTCGGAGCGTTAACGAGTTCGATAGTCATCGTAAATAAGCAACCAGCGGTCCGAAAAGTCTCGCCACGGTCAAGAAGACTTAAGAAGCCGTTCGCGGAAGATGGACGGCGCCACCCGCTACTTCTCGGCCGGAAATTACAGGTGACTTAGCGCGGTCTCTCTGCCCTCGCTTCTCTCGATAGACAGAGAGAAGCGGGCGCGGGCGCATCGTAAAATACAAGCGAAGAGAAAGAAAGAGAGAGAGAGAGGCGTCGCTCGTCGAAAAACTCAGATGCGATCTTTCGCGAGTTCGTCGACAGTTTCTGCCTCGCTGTTACG
This sequence comes from Bombus huntii, assembly GCF_024542735.1. Taxonomy (NCBI): domain Eukaryota; kingdom Metazoa; phylum Arthropoda; class Insecta; order Hymenoptera; family Apidae; genus Bombus; species Bombus huntii. Next base: position 1,602,850 of record NW_026099316.1, on the reverse strand, counting down.
TTTCTACCGCCCCCGCTGTATTTCGAAACGGAAGGGGGGCGCGATTCCGTCTGTCGGCTCTCTTCCTGCACGCTTCGTTGTGCACCGTCGCGCGTATCTAGACGCTGGAAACGAGAATTATGAAAATTTCGTGGAGCAGTTGCGCCAACTCTTCTCGTTTCTCGCCATTGAAATCGCAGGTGTCAGGTCGCGCGATCGATACAACCCCCGTTAAAGGATCGAAACGATGTTCGTTTGCGATTCTAGGCAAAATCGTTTCCTATTTAGCGTGAAAGTTCCAATTGTTTCTCTCGTCTAGTTAGCGCGCAAGCTTCTTCTCCTTTCCTTTCACTCGTTAGAAGCGAAATAGTTCAGAGATCCTCGCAGCGTTTCAAACATCCCGATGACTCTCTTCGTTCCATTGTCTTCGTCCAGTTGTCTTCGAAACGTTAATTTATTCGTTCGTTCTCCTCGTTGGCGTAAGCGCAAACGCGCTCGATCGGTTACCTCTATTTTCGTTTTTTTCTCTGGGTAGCGCGTCGAGCGAAAAGCGGGTGTGAGTGGCTTGACGGCTCGAGAGAGTGCGATCGAGGATTCCCGATGTTCTTCTCTGACGGATCGTCGATATACGTAGAACGCGACGAGGTCCAACTCGATTTCGCGTCGCGCGTTTCAGAGGATATCAGCCCTTTTCTCTCGCGATCCAGCAAGAAACGACGAGCCGAGCGAAGGAGGAGGAGTCAACCTCGACTGCGGTATCTGCGCCGACGACGCGATCCGAACGTAGCGATTGGAAGGTCGCTTTAAGCGTTAATTTGGCGATCTCGCGATCGATCGAGATCGGTGTCGGGATCGGCGTAATACGCGCGTACGATCCCATATTACGAGCGAAAGACGATTAAAAGACTTCGCGCTCGTAACCGTAACACTGTCCGGGCATGGTTGTCCTTGGGTTTACGACGCCTGTCGCTCGAGATCCCATTGTCTCGAATCGATTATCCAACACTTTGCACCTGCTCCGATTAGTGCAACGTCGAGGAACAAAACAATGCAAGAACGATAAAACATAGGATATACATTAAATGATAAGGGATCGGGGCTTTGGCGCTACTTTGGCGGGGCTACTTTGGCGGCTTAAAAGAGACGAATACGTGGAATACGTCGATCGATCTCTCGTATCGAGGATACGGACTGGCGAACGTAAGACGGATCAAGTTTCGAGCAACGTTTCGAAAGGGCGAATAAATTGGAATTAACGCGGCTCGCTATAGGGCGAGTATACGGAAACCACGGGCTGCGATAATGTAACCCGCGGGATAAAGGCTTCCGCGTACGACTCGACGTACAATTGCCCTTTACAGTGTTCGCAGTGGAAAACGATCTGCGCACAGATCGGGGTGCGGCTTAATGCCAATTCACGGACAAAGGGTGACCGCGGACGAAAAAGAGAGCCACGGGATTCTTGGAGCGAGCGAGTAAAGTGAGAACGGCCGGCTGCGCCGTTTCTTTCGACGTTGCTCTCTCGATTCGGAGATAACAGCGCTGTGTGCCGCCGGACGATTAATAACCGACTCGAGATCTAGATACGAATAAGTATAAAAAGGTTGGATCTTGGTTTCGTCGTTCTTACGACCATATAACGCTTCGTAGGACGTGACGATGTGAAACGAAGAATCCCTTCAGAATGGAAAATGCCGCGACACGGACCGACGCGAAGGCCGACTTTGATACAAAGCCGAAGGTACTTGACTCCAACGACGTCGAGTATCGCTCAAGGGAGATCGGTCATGAAGTAAGGGAAAGAGGAGCACTCGTACGATCCTCGTCCCCCGTGCGATTAAATATCGCAGGGGTGCGGTCGATGGAGATCGTAAGAAGATTCGCGATAAAGCGATCGAAGCAGGCTTACGCCTGTAATCTTTGGAGGTACGTTAATATCGCGACTAAACGTCGTAACCTACGAAATCCGGAGAAGAGGGTCGCAGTTATTAATCGGGCAGCGATAATCGCCGGCTCCACGATATCCAACGAATTCATCCGCCCCCTCGTCCGTCGATACTCCGTCGTTCTTCGATCGTCGTTCTTAATTGCGCGTCTCAGGGGGACGAGAGCAACGCGTATCGCCACCACGCGTCGATCGACGAGGTATCGATTCGCTTCCGCGACCAGCGTCAAAGGCCGGGCCGACGAAACAACGTTATGCCACGCGTCGAGATTCGCGTTGCTCGGCGTCTTTCTCCGTGGGTCACGAAACCAAAAGGGAGGAAAAACACGAGGGATCCGTGAAAAGGCGTCGTTGTTCGATCAGCGTGTGTCCAACGATAAGCGAAGCGACGAGGACGCGACCTAACACCAACACGGGCAATTCCTTTTCCTCGGGTTTCTCGTTTTCTGGATGGACGATCCGGTCCGTAGTTTTTGATTCTCTACAGAGGAGTATACAAGTACTTGATTTGCAAAATGATTAGTTTAAAAGATATCTTAAATTTAACTTTTTTTTATTTTATTTTATTTTATTTCTTTTATTCCTTTTTTTATTTTATTTTACTTTTTATTCTATTTTTTTTATTATGTACCTTGCAATTCGTACAGCTGAACATTAAATTTAGTATTGTAGGACTTGTGTGAATGAGGAGGAAGGATAAGAGAGAGTTAACAAGTTTTTATGCTTTCATTAGTTTTTATTCACCTACAGTCTTGACTAAGAATATACAATTCAGTACTAATATATATAGAAAAATACAAATATCCACATAAAACTGTACATACAATCATACATACGAAACCATACATACAAAACCAGACATACAAAACCAAACTTGACTAAGAATATACAATTCAGTAGTAATATATATAAAAAAAAATACAAATATCCACATAAAACTGTACATACAACCATACATACAAAACCATACATACAAGAATTATTATACTTAGAAAAAAAGTGTCTGGCAATAGTAGCGATTATTCGGGATCGAGGTATCCCAACTCCAGCCAGTATGCTGCCATATCTCTTGCGGATTCTCCCGGCTCTCGGTCCAGCAGCAACCTTGCAGTTATTGCTTCTCCTGGAGAAGGATCGATGTTGACTAGGCTCCCTGTCCGTCTCAACATGGTGAATTGGGCCACTCGATGTCTCTTCCCTTGGATCGGTTGTTCTCGTACACCTGGCAGAACGATTTTTCTAGCCCACGGTGCCATTTTTGCCAAATTACGGGGCAGCAGCCGTATTGAATCGAGACATTGCTCGCTCTCTAACCCCCAATCGATTAGAAAGACGATGTAGCCAGTCATGGTCCTTTGTAAAAGGATGGCTCTTTCCCAAGCGCTAGATTCCTTAAAATCTACTAGCACGGCGACTAGCATGCCTGTTCTTAAACTTTTCGCCTTCGGCAAGTACTCCACGGGATGTTCCATCATCTTCAAATTGAGTGTTTGGGTTATCTTCGGCCATCCAGCCAAACGAACCCACATGGTGGTAAGTGACTCGACTCGAACCACCCGGACGGGAACTCCTTCTCGGAACCGATCGTTTGTCTTTTGTAAAATCTCCATGGTATACTAGATTTGGAAAAAATTTCGAATGTTAATGTTCGACTATACTGATCTGCCTAGTTTACGTGTCTATGTCGGATGGTGCTGGCTCCGCCGGGAATCGGACCCCCCTTTATATACCAGCAGCACCGACCTTGGAGAGGACCCCCTTTATATATCAGCTGCACCGACCTTAGAGAGGACCCCTTTAAATATCAGCAGCACCGACCTTGGAGAGAACCCCCTTTATATATCAGCTGCACCGACCTTAGAGAGGACCCCTTTAAATATCAGCAGCACCGACCTTGGAGAGGTACTCGGTCACCGTTTAAGCTAAACGCACGTTTTCGTTTGTCTTTTTTCACGCTTTTCTTGTCCTCGCAATATTTTATAACAGTGTTATCAATACATACAGGCAAAATATATAGTCTATTTTTGATACACAAGTGTCAGATATCAATTATTGCTTTCCGTTAAAATAAATATATCATTATTAGATGCTCTTTTTAATATTCCGATCCGCATCCTTACAATATTTTACAATTTTTAACCTAAAAATGTCGCTAGAAAATAGAAAACGAAAAACAATTTGAAAAGCACTAGCTCGCTTGAATGTGAAAATTGTGACGTGGGTGTATGTGCTTTGCCCTGCTTTAAAATATATCACACTCAATTGTATTATTAATAATTAAAGTAAATTATTAAAGTTCACGTATATGTATCGTACCTTTAAGAAAAATTAACATTTAATTATCCAATGTGCTTGCGTAGAGAACAGCATTATCCGCCACATATTGCGGTGCAGTATCGTTTACGCGTAGTTCGCGTCAAACCCTGCCCTACGAAGGAACGTCCCCGCACAAAATTCAATCGTACCTAAGACGTTAAACCGATCCTTTGCAAGTTTTCTTCAAAGAGATACGCTATACGAGTTGTTTGATTGATATCCGAAAAGTTTCTTTCTGTTTATGAGGAAATAATAGACGCACAATGTTATTTGCTTTATATCGTTTTGTCGCATTACGTACGATCCATTTTGTTCTATTGAGATAAACACCGAGACATTTCACAGACTTGGTTTCACGTTTGTACGGAGGTGCTTTATTGTAAAAACGACGTTTGCGAAAAAAGACATTTTTCGGACAACCTAATATATTTCATACGATGCTGTTGCCAAGAAATATTTATTAACGAAATGCTAAAAACTGTTATTTGCAAACAAATACTAGGGGAAATTGTTTTATCCGCTTTTACACGCAGAAGAATTTTACTGCTCAATAATATTGCTATTGGAACGAACGAGCCGTTTCGCTAACATCGGAACGAAGTAGAAACGAATCGGTACTTATCAAGGAGAAAACCTTGTCCAGCGTGGGGAAAAGTTTAAGGACCGATGTCCCTCGATCCACGCTGGAGACGGCCGATGAAACAAGGCGAATTAGCGGGAGATCGGGAGCAGAAGGCAGAACGGGCGGAATAGAAAAGGAATGGATACGGCAAGCTTCGGCCGTGCGATTTCGTATCACGTAGCGTTATCCCCTCGTAAAGTTGGCCACTCGTGCCACTAGCAGAAACTGTATGGCGGGCTCCGAGAGGATTTTAATCGCGCGACGGTCGAACGTATCGGTGAAATTACTGGAGAGCCCCGTCGACGTGCCTTTCGTTCCTGTCTGCCCCACGGCTCGGCTGCCACGGATCTAACAGATTGACCGGATCCAACGTGCCGGGTTACGAAACTTCGAAACTGGCTAGAATCGACTGCTAAGTTAATTGCCGGTCGCTCCCTCGCACCTACTCGTCTATCAGGCGACTCCAACTAGTAACCAACGAGGAAACCGCTGATGTCAGGCGTAAATTCAGCTGAAAATCCGTAGCGTGGAACGATGAAAGAGGCCGCACGGAAGAAAATAGCCTGGCGATCAAAAGGCTGGAACGTGCTTTCAGACCCGAACGCTTAGCTGCGCCGCCCCGCACCGAGATCCACTTTGACTTTCGCCCTTTGTTGCGAATATGACAGCCCGTTCGCGCTTTACCCTCGACGATCGACGCCGACCACGCTTCTGCCGCCTGTTATTTCCCAACCGTCCACCGTTTTGCTCCCCTTCTTTTTCATTTTCTTCTTTCCGCTCTTCTCCTTTTATCCTCTTTTCCCTTCTTCTCTCGCCGAAGCGCCGCGTTTGCTGTCGAGTTCGGCTACGATTGGCAAACACAAATCTTACGTGGACGCGCGATACGCGCGTTCCACGCATTTCAAATTTCACGACGTAACGTACTCGACGACTCAACGTAACGTGGAAAACGCGACAAGATGTTCGAATTTGGAATTATGCGAGCGCGCTGGGTCGATCGGCATGCCATCCGCCAAACGCGCGGCAAATAAATCTGTCGGTGTAATTTTAACGAGCCGCGATACCGCTCGAGGATTATACGGGTAATTTAAATTCCGCTCGCTCGATCGACGCGACTGATGGAACGACGATGAGCCGGCTGAGCCGAGATGAAATGATAAATTAGCGAATGAAACAGCCAAGTATAATGGAATGCCCGGTTAAATATAGAGCGTTTTAAACCGATTAACAGATAACTGCAAATTAGATCGTCCATTAACGCGGTTCGTCCACGTTCGAGCGGCATCGTTCGAGAATCAGTCGGAGAATTAGTCCGAGAATTAGTCAGAATACCCTCCGATCGATCGTTTTCCCCCCCGAAATCTGGCATTCAATCTGTTTCGATTCGCCATTCGCGCGATCCGAATTTAAGTTTCACGATTGTGAATACGAACGAGCCGTGCGTACCACTGACTATCGCACGATCGCTGTGGCAAAACGCTGGCGTACAATTAGCGCTATTTGCCGTTACGTGAAATATATTGTAAACGTTATTGCTCGCGCGTGGAAACTCGCTACTTCGCGCAGCCAGTCGAACTGTTCGATATTTATAGTTAGTCGACAAATACCGCGTACCTATCGTCGAGATTCTACGCAAGCATTGCGCGCGATAGAAACCCCTTCTATATCGTGCAATTGTCGTATCGAATAGCCGCTGCTCGAATTTCGCGCTGCGAATCGCATTCAAAAAATTTTATTTATCTGGAAATCGAACGTGCAGATTTTTTTTTTTAATTCAAACGACGTAACCCGAGCAGTTAGATTGGCCGAATTTCGTTCTCTTTGGAAACTTTGAGACCTCCGAACAACCCGTCTCTAGATGTCTACGATAACTTTGAAATTCCTTGTAAATTCGACCAATCGCGGGGAGACGTACTCGCGAGGAGAGTCGTCAACGGGGGTCGTAAATCCCCGTTACGATTATAACAATCGACACCACGAATTGATCGATCCCCTGATTTCCTTTGAGAAAATGAGGGGTGATTGAGTTGGTATAACACTGGGATTCACAGTATTATAAAGTATATATTTCCAAGCACTTAGTTACAAAAGATTTGCGTGAAGAATGCGACTCTCGCGCTATGTGCAGACTGCCGCGTTAGGCGTTAGTTGGTAGACCGTCGCGTTAGGCGTTAGTTGGGAGACCGTCGCGTTAGGCGTTAGTTGGGAGACTGTCGCGTTAGGCGTTAGCTGGTAGACCGTTTGTCGCTCTTTTGTTTAATACGGAAGAAAGTTCGGTGTGGGTGTGCCCCTGTGCATAAAGAACGCGGATTCGTTGGTCCCACTTTCGTTAGGAAAAGTGAGGGTAACGAACCGCGGTGTCGATTGGTCATGCTGCACTACTGCTCGAAGGGATGAGTAGGGAGTCTTCTACCATCGTGGTGCGTAAATGACTGTGTGTATGAGAAAACCTAGCCTGTTTTATTACAGGGCTATTCGGGTTTTCCTAATGGGTGCATACCCGCTTTCTCCGCGTTTTAAAGGCGACTAATAAACCCAAGGACACCTCTAAAACCGACTGTGTTTCGAGCATATTTTGGCTTGCAATTCTTCAAGACAATCGGATTGAAGACATATGGCGAAACAATGCAGGGAAATGAAAGTTATGGTGGGTCCTTAGGTTTATTGAGGGTCGAAGTGCCGTTACGCAGGTCGGTTGTTGTCCGGTCGCGCGGGCTGGCGAGCAGATGTTTTAGGCGTCGTAACATCCTCCCCCCGTTGAGAGGGCACCGATCAAATTCTGGCTGTGGAGTCTGGTGTGTCGTTGGTGACCTCCTTCGCTCCGTGTGGGCGTTCGGCCTCGTCTGGATCTGGGTGGATGGGTAAGGGGACCAGTCTTTTGACGCCGCGGTCCAGGATGCTTGTTGCCGTCTGCACGGTAGCGGTCCGGATGATTCCGTCGGCTCCTGGATGGACCTTGATTACGCGGCCCAAAGGCCACTGCATAGAGGGCACGTTGTCCTCCCTGAGGATTACTACGGTGCCTTCATGAATGTTGTGTTTGCCCTTGTCCCATTTGCTGCGGCGGGTTAACTCGTTTAGGTATTCTCGATACCATCGGCTCCAGAAGTGCTGCTTAATCTGGTGAATGCGCTGCCAACTGGATAGCCGTCCTGATGGAACTGTCCTGAAATCACGCTCCCGTAAACTGGTTAGGGTATCACCGATTAGAAAATGACCGGGAGTGAGGACAGGGGGATCTTTCGGATCGGATGAGGTGGGAGTCAGTGGGCGTGAATTGAGAATGGCCTCAATTTCGATCACAAGGGTGTTGAGGTGTTCAAAGGTCAGGAGCTCCGTGCCGACCACGCGGATGAGATGGCGTTTGAACGATTTAACTGCGGCTTCCCATAAGCCGCCAAAATGTGGTGAGTTCGGAGGATTAAAACGCCATTGTATTTGTCGGTCGGCGAGAAAATTCTGTACCCTATCCTGGTGGTCGTCGGACTGCAATAGGGTCCGGAGTTCTTGCAGCTCCCGATTAGCCCCGACGAAATTGGTGCCGTTGTCGGTGAGGATCGTTGCGCAGTATCCTCGCCGCGAGATGAAACGGCGTAGCGCGGCCAAGAAGGCGTCGGTGGTTAGGTCGCTGACTAACTCTATGTGGACCGCCTTTGTCGCCAGACAAACGAATATGGCGGCGTACGTCTTGATTTTACGTCGGTTGCGGTCCCTCCTCTCCTTGATGTAGAATGGGCCGCAGTAGTCGATTCCGACGTTCCTGAACGGCCGCGATTCGGTAATACGCGCCTCTGGCAAATCACCCATCAAGTATTCCACTGGTGGAGGGTTGGCTCTGCAGCAGCGGACGCACCTTCTGAGAGTGCGCCATACCTGGCTACGGCCGTCGATCGGTCAAGAGCGCAGTCTCATCGCGTATAGGGTAGCTTGGGTCCCTGTGTGATGATTGTTCCGGTGCTCTTGTTCTATAATTAGCTCTGTCACCGGGGATTTCGGTAGGATGATCGGGTGTTTTTGGCTGAAGGGTATGGCGGAGTTGGTTAGTCGCCCTCCTACCCGGAGTAGCCCATCTTCGTCGAGGAAGGGGTTTAATGGCTGTAGTTTCCCTCCAACGTCCTCGCTTCGATTTTTTTGGAGGATCCGAATTTCAGGCGCGAAATGCTGGGATTGTAAGATTTTTATTAGCCTGTTGTGCGCTGCGGTCAGTTCGTCTGTGGTGAGATGGGCAGTTCGGTGTTGCTTATGTCTCCATCGAAGACACCGGGCGACGATTCTTATTAGTCTTGGCCAAGACGAGTAGCGATGGAGGAGAGTGTTGTCGTTAACACTCGTCCTCAGACAGATCGTCTTCTTTTGCTCCGGGAGGTCGACTACCGGTATCGGGCTCCAAACCGGCCAATAGCTTTCGCTTTGCAGGAGCCACCTTGGCCCGTTTTTCCAAATGGACGGACATAGGAATTCCTTGGGCGTATGGCCTCGGGAGATGAGATCCGCTGGATTATCGTCGGTAGGCACATGACGCCAGTCGGAGATATTGGTCTTGGTCTGTATCTCAGCGACTCGATTCGCCACAAATGTTTTCAAGGTGTGCGGCGAAGACCTGATCCAATGGAGTACGATGGTGGAGTCAGTCCAGTAGACTATCCGCGATATCTTGGTCGTCAGGGCCTGTTGTATTGACGAAATCAAGGACGTCAAAATAAGTGCCCCACTTAATTCGAGACGTGGTATGGAGAGCGATTTGAGCGGCGCTACCTTCGACCGCGCCGTGAGGAGTCGAGTCCAAATATTGTTCTTTCGGTCAGTCGTCCGCACGTAGACGCACGCCCCATATGCCCTTTCGCTAGCGTCACAGAATCCGTGGAGCTCAATTTTCGTTGCGGATTCTAGGATGGTCTTCCGAGGGAACCTTACCGCATTTAACAACGGCAATTGGGTGTGGTATTTGATCCATGCTGTGTGTACGTCTGACGGAAGGGATTCGTCCCAATCTACCTTCAATGTCCAGACTTGTTGCAAAATCATTTTTGCTCGAACGATTACCGGCGCGAGCAATCCTAGTGGATCATATATTTGTGCGATGACTGAGCTGATTGATCGCTTTGTGATTCGGGAAGTGTCACTGTTCGTCTTGACCGAATATAGTATGGTATCGTCGGCTGAATCCCAAAAGACGCCGAGTGTTTTTAACGTGGATGACTCACCGAGATGTAATTTCTGCTTGGTGTCTTCCTCAGGTAGCCCTCTCAGCAGATCCCGATCGTTTGAGGCCCATTTGCGGATATTTAGACCGGCTAGCTTAAGTAATCTCGTGAGATCATTCCTGATTGATAGGGCTTCGTCCTTCGTATCGGCTCCGGTCAACGCATCGTCGACATAGAAGTCTCGCCGTAGGATCTGCGCTGCTCTCGGAAATCGAGGTCCCTCGTCCTCTGCCAACTGTTTGAGACATCGGATGGCCAGATACGGGGCTGCGGATAGACCGAACGTTACGGTGTTGAGTCGGTAAGTTTCGATCTCTCCGTTGTCGGCACGCCACAGAATCTTTTGGTGGGGACGATCTTCTGGACGTAGGAGGAATTGGCGGTACATCTTCTCGATGTCGCCGGTAAGGACATATTGAAATGACCGGAATCTCAATAGGATGTTCCTCAGGTCTTCTTGTAATTTCGGACCCGTATGAAGGGCGTCGTTTAGAGACACTCCCGTGGTACTTGAAGCTGAGCCGTCGAACACAACCCGTAGCTTGGTGGTGTCGCTCGATTCCTTGGTCACGCCGTGATGTGGTAAATAATATCCGTGGTCGGTGGCGTGATCCGTGTTGATCTTTGTCATGTGACCCAAGTCTAAATATTCTTGAATCACAGCACTATACGCGGTTTCATATTGTTTGTCGCGTTGGAATCGGCGATGAAGAGAGGCGAGCCTGCTCATTGCAGTGGCCTTCGATGACCCTAGTGAGGAAAGCTTTTCGTTGAACGGTAATGCAACGATGTATCTGCCTTCCTTGGTTCGTCGGACATGGTTTCGGAAATGTTCTTCACATAGTCGTTCCGATTCCGAAAGATGAGTAGTGGCCTGTCCCTCGTCGATCTCCCAAAACCGTGCGAGGTCCTCTTGCAGAGCCGTTGTGGTTGCGTGGAACGTATTTATCGCGGTTTGGGACGTGGGACTCCCCCCGATTACCCAGCCGAAGCGTGTTTTTTGTAGACGTAGTTCAGGTTCGCCTGGTTGTGCCAGATTGACCTGCCCGATGCACAGCGACGCGAATGTTGATCCGGTACTAAGTAAAACATCGATCGGGGCTGGGCAATGGAATTGTGGATCGGCTAGATGAATATTTCTGGGTAATCCCAGACTCGAGGGATCGATGGGCTCGCTTGGTACGAGGATCGATATGGCCGGGATAACAAGAAATCTCAATGTCTTCTTGTACTCGCCGTCCGTCGACGTGATGGTGGCCGTGGTGTAACGTTTTGCCGTGGTGCTCAAATTGTCGAGGGCTCCGATCTGGATCGCACATCTCCTTTGCCTTATACCGAGGGAGTTCGCGAGCCTGTCGGTCATGAAGTTCATGCTCGACCCAGTGTCGAGTAAGGCTCGGGCTCGGATTGGTTGTGCCTGTTTGTTCAAAACCTTGATCTGTGCTGTGGCCAACAGATCATGATGCAGAGGGGTGTGGGGAGATGTGTTTGTTAGTCCGATCCCCCTTGCTGTCGTAGTCTCGGACAGTCAGTTTTGCCCCGGTTGGGACTTGGATGAAGAGGTTGGGGTGGTGTTCCGGATCCGGGCTGAGCGTGACTCGTACGAGGAATGCTCTTTCGTACCTCTTGGAACCGAAGATGTATGCTTCCGTGAAGTATCGGATGTTCGCCTCGATTTGTGGGACGACCGCGACTTCGATGATCCCGATGGGGATTGTTCGGTGGAGGCTCGCTTGTGTGATGAACGACTGCCCGACGATCGACCGCTCGGTGCGCGACTGCCCGACGACCGACCGCTCGATGCGCGACTGTCCGACGACCGACTGCTCGGCGACCAACCGCTTGCCGACCGACCGCTCGACGATCGACCGCTCGACGATCGACCGCTCGAAGATCGACCGCTCGACGACCATGAATCTACCTGGGTTTTTTCGCGGTGTAGATACGTATGGTGTCGGTGACCGCAGATACGACACGAACCCGATGTACACTGTGTCGGCGAATGTCCTGTGCCTAGGCAATTTATGCACAACGATGCCTTCTTCACGATTTGAAAACGTTTGGTCGCTGATTTGGCCTTGAATATTTTGCAGTGTCTGATCTCGTGATGTCCGTTGCAGGTCGGACACACCACCGTTCTGCTGGTTGTAGCAAGGGTTCGCCCATGCGGTATGGTTGTTCGCTGACTGCGGTGTTTGTGTGTTGACCCTTTTGATTCCTTCTCTTTAGAGAGGAATTGAGTCCCGTTCGCCCGTGTTTTGAGAAAGTCTATCAGATGCTGATAGGATGGCACCTTTTGGCGGGGCAGTGTGCGTTGCCATTTACGCAGGCTGGACGCGGGCAACTTCGACGCGATCAATTCGATCATCGCTATGTTTGAAGTGACGGGCTCCTTTAGATGTTCGAGCGCCTTTAGATTTACGCTGATGGTTTCCAACAAATCCTCTAGGGCCTCTGGAGTTTCCCTTTTGATTTCCGGATAATTACGCATCAGATTCCAATGGCGCATGCAGATTTGGAGGGGGCAATTGAACTTGTCCTTCAGTGTATCAAGCGCGATGGAATAGTTGGCCTCTGTGAGTTCTAATGACTGGATACTCTGTGCGGCCCGTCCAGTTATAGATGAGCGTAGATGCTGGAACTTTTGGACATTCGTCAAACCTTCGTTAAGGTCCACTATGGATGTGAACGTGTCGTAGAAATAGGTCCAATTCTCGAGGGCACCGTCGAATTGGGGCACGCGGACCTCTGGAACGGTGGTCGGCTCTGGTTTCCGGCACGTCTCACCTCTTGTTGTAGTCGACGGGGTTGTTGCTGATATTTGCTCAAAGAGCTCTCGGAACCGCATGTCAAGCTCCCGATGCTCTTGCGATAACGAATCTACCCGCGCATCTTCCCCCTCATCTACCACACCTAACTCTTCTTGAACCTCGAGTATCCTCCTCCAAAGCTCATCGAACGAGCTGCGGCAAGATGCTAGGAAGATTCTGTTTGCCTTCCCAGACGCTTCGTACTCATCGAGTTCGCGCCTTATGGTTGCAAGTCGACGGGCTAGGACGCCTCGTCTCCGCCGTAACGTGCTGATTGATTCAGCTTGGGCCATGTTTGATTTTGATAATGAACGCCCTTACCTTGATCAAATGGACGTTGATCTGGGATTCTGTTGCTAATCGTTACGATGCGGCGTGGGCTCGTGTAGATGCTGCGCGACGGAGGTGCTTCTCTCCGATGGCGGTTCCCTTGCTCAGTTGACTAAGTGGTTGGAACTTGGATCTCACGCGACACTGTATAGTCACTGGTCAGTGCACTTTTTGGTGGCACGAGATCCGGCTCGAAGGACCATGTAAATTCGACCAATCGCGGGGAGACGTACTCGCGAGGAGAGTCGTCAACGGGGGTCGTAAATCCCCGTTACGATTATAACAATCGACACCACGAATTGATCGACCCCCTGATTTCCTTTGAGATAATGAGGGGTGATTGAGTTGGTATAACACTGGGATTCACAGTATTATAAAGTATATATTTCCAAGCACTTAGTTACAAAAGATTTGCGTGAAGAATGCGACTCTCGCGCTATGTGCAGACTGCCGCGTTAGGCGTTAGTTGGTAGACCGTCGCGTTAGGCGTTAGTTGGGAGACCGTCGCGTTAGGCGTTAGTTGGGAGACTGTCGCGTTAGGCGTTAGCTGGTAGACCGTTTGTCGCTCTTTTGTTTAATACGGAAGAAAGTTCGGTGTGGGTGTGCCCCTGTGCATAAAGAACGCGGATTCGTTGGTCCCACTTTCGTTAGGAAAAGTGAGGGTAACGAACCGCGGTGTCGATTGGTCATGCTGCACTACTGCTCGAAGGGATGAGTAGGGAGTCTTCTACCATCGTGGTGCGTAAATGACTGTGTGTATGAGAAAACCTAGCCTGTTTTATTACAGGGCTATTCGGGTTTTCCTAATGGGTGCATACCCGCTTTCTCCGTGTTTTAAAGGCGACTAATGAACCCAAGGACACCTCTAAAACCGACTGTGTTTCGAGCATATTTTGGCTTGCAATTCTTCAAGACAATCGGATTGAAGACATATGGCGAAACAATGCAGGGAAATGAAAGTTATGGTGGGTCCTTAGGTTTATTGAGGGTCGAAGTGCCGTTACGCAGGTCGGTTGTTGTCCGGTCGCGCGGGCTGGCGAGCAGATGCTTTAGGCGTCGTAACATTCCTAAATCCAATTAATAAGTAAAAACCGGAACGACCAAAATTCCCTGGACCGCGTAATCCGCATGAAAATACAAATTCAGCGTCGAATTCGAAGAGATAGATGAAAGAGGGATTCGATGGTAGAGCAAATCGGACGAACGGTTTGTAACACGAGACATTAATAAAGTTGGTGGAGCCGCGGAAAGCGGATGGAAATGGAAATTTTCCGATTTTAATATCGGCGAATGCATCGGGACGCGAGAAGAAAGATCAAAAGGTTGACTGTTGATTAATTTGAGCGGCACGCGAGCCACGAGCCCCGAGCCCCGAGCGTCGCGATGCTCGCGTGCGCCGAAGCTACTGCGATCGAGCGAGCGTCGTAACCTCGGTAAATAACCCGTCGTATAATATTACGTACACTGATCAACGATTCGGAAAGGGAGTTTCGCTAACCGGGGCATCGCCCCACCGTCGTGCGAAAATAAACTAATTAGCCTTTGGGGACGTCGAGGCATGCCCCTCGACGCCCCAGCGGATTTCAAGTCGTCGATTTTACAGCTAGCTGCTGTTACGTTCGAACCGTTTGTAAACCAGTGACGCGCAATTTGGGATAGCGATTGCGATCGAAATCCGACCCCTCTCGAGAATCCTACGGAAAGAGAATTTCTTTCGCAGTGGTTGGTCTGGCCGATCCAAGTTTCGGCGCGCGTTGTCGCGATGCCTAATCGCTGCGTTGCCGATCGTCGTTGCCATTGGAACGCGCGGCGAGCGAACAGCCGTGAGTTTGCTCTGTACACTCAAGGCCTGAACTTAAAGGCTTAACGACCTGTTTGCCGTTGCAGCTCGGCAGAAACGAATCTTCGGCGTTCGCCCGAGCTAAACCAGCGAATATTCGAGCGGCCTGCCTCGGAACGGTCGCTGAATTTCTGCTGAAAAATTAATCAACGCGGAACGTAGATCGCCAGTGATAAACACGTGAAAAACCATGCGCTGATGATGGGGGGGGGGGGGGGGGTGGAAAGAACGGCAACGGCAACGTTGTTGCCAAACGAATGTAATGGACGGGCAAATACGCGTTTGTTTGCAAGTACCCTACGGCGAGCAAATAACGTTACGCGAAATACGCGGCCCGGTTTCATCCTGTGTCGTCCTTTTATACACACGCGTGAAAAATTTCGCGGAAATTCGCACTGGCGACGCAGAATCGGTGCGCGGAAGAAATCTGGCCGACTCCTGTTAATAAATTTATTTCTTACAAAATTTACCCGTGGACCGCGCTATCCAGCCGCCCGTGTTTCCATCTCTTCGCCAGCAATTTGGCAACATAGTTTACGAAAAGTTACGGGCGCCGACTGGAGAGAACGGCGAGACCGGTTTTTCTAAAATAAAACGATCCTGCGAAATAGACGCGGCGAGTGCCACGGTCAGTCTTGGAAACTCGAGTCTCCGCGAAAACTCCTTCCGCTTCTGGCTATACGTACAAGTATATCAACGCGCGCCTTGCAACGCGTCTCGTGCCGTTTTTCTCCTATTCTGCTTGCACGTTTCTCAAAGAGAATACCTAATACCAAGGTGGCCTTCGCTTTACGCGTCTGTGCGATTCCAGCGATGGAAAAAACGTCACGCTGTTCAGCAAACCAGCGTGCAAGCAACGACAATACGTATACGACGTTGCATAAATCAACGAATGTTCGCGTATAGAAACTTGTAAAAAAAATCCACTGTCGAAAAATAGAAAAATTCGTACTCGTGCAAAGATCAGCGGGAAACGAAACGATTTTCGACTCGTAACCAAGCATTATAGTCATAGGAATGTAACGAAACGGCGCGCAAACAACCGACGCGAAACCATCGTGACGCAAAAGCATTTCGCGACAGGGAGCGCGGGTCCGACCGTAGCGAAAAACCAGCAGCCAGCCCGCTGTCGTTTCACCCAATGGGGGTGTTGTATCGATATGTCGAGGCAGCGTCGCTGAAACCTGCTGGTGGCAGAGAGCCAACGATAAGGGCCGCCATCTATCGACCGTAAGAGCCTCCTTTTGTATTAACGACGCTGTTCCGACTGTAATTGAGAGCCTCTGTACTCCGGCCCAACGTCGCCAGGTTATTAAATCCCGGGATATAAATTAGTTAATATTATCCACGCGCCGCTAGCTCGCACTCTTTTCTTCGCCAGAGAAATGGATTTTCCGCTAAACTTAAATTGCTTAGCGATCGCCGGATGTGAAAGTTTTATCGAGTTCGTCGATAAAGAGCTTTCGCGTACAACCGACCCGATCAACGTACCATCGACACGCGACAACTGCCAACGATTTACGACGGTTACGATGGTATTACCTTTTCTTCACGATACTTTTCTTTTTCTTTCTCTTCTTCCGCCGTATTTGAGTTGATCACTATGGTTGGTCGCTTTACGTCATCGTGTACGAGGGACACGCCGAATAAAGTTTGTGGAAAATCATTACTCCACGGATCCTTTTCATCGAGTGTTCCAAGATAGCCGTTAGTGGAATTTTCGACCTCGTTTAAGACCCATCAACGAGCTGAAATCTGCTCGCCAACTTTACTCGGAATTCAATGCTTTTCAATTACAAAGATTTTCCGGTTAACCGTTCCTTAATTAAACATGTAACTATACCGAAACGTTTAAATTACTTTTTGGACCTGGTATACAGGTCAAAGCTACTCCAGTTTACTCTGCTTTTTTCAGATCGTCCCTTTCAATTTCGCTGCGCGGAACGTCGGGAAAGGAACTCGAATACGAACGACACGAATAATTTGACTGAAAATCATCGTCGAAGCGAATTCGAAGCAAATTCGAAGCAAATTCGAAGCAAATTCGGGCCGAACGAATTCTCGCCTCGATTCGAAGCCAATATGCTTGTCCTTAAATTGGCTGTCCTCCTCGGCAGGATACCTACGAAATCGCAAATACGAGACCGACGATTCGTAGGAAAATCTGTGTGACCGCCGATAATAAAATCTCCTATAATCGACGTTGGCCTGCTTACGTCAATCTGCTCGTGGCAGGTGTCCGACGATACAGGCTCAACGCGACATCAACCTCTTCGTTATAATCCGTACAAGCTTGGTCTCGTGTAACGGTAACGTTAGTCGTGTAATAGATACTTTCGATGTCGGCGTCGAAATCATTTCCCAATATATTTCCTGCGAAATTGCTTCGTAATTTCG
Organism: Bombus huntii; assembly: GCF_024542735.1. Taxonomy (NCBI): domain Eukaryota; kingdom Metazoa; phylum Arthropoda; class Insecta; order Hymenoptera; family Apidae; genus Bombus; species Bombus huntii. The sequence goes on along the minus strand of NW_026099316.1, from coordinate 1,585,407 downwards.
TAGTAACACACCGACTGGCTATGTGCCACGTCACCGACTCGCCTACACCTTGCTATCTCTCCCTTGACGACAATTTTATTGAACCGAGCGATCGACCCAGCTCGCCCGGTAAATACCTTCGCTCCTCTGGACACACCGACGATAATTGACCCAGTTCGATATCTTTGTAAACCGACGCCAGGCGTTTCTTGCCTCGTAAAGACGAATCTTTCGAACGGTGTCATTCGCGTTCAATTCGTTTTTCTAGCGAGGGGTCTCGAATCTTTAAACGACGAGAAACCTAATCACTTTCAGACAACTTTCGTTTAAAGACGAAAGAACGTAAAGAACTGGGTTCGGCCTTCTCCCATCTGCGTATCTTTCGGGGAGTCGATTGCGATGGTCATCTCCTTTGTCGGATACGATTCGAATTGGTCGAATAAGCTGGCAAGTGCTAGATCCGTCTCATCTCCTTCTTCCGTCGAATATTAGCGCCACTACGAACGCATAAGCCGAAAAATCTTGCCACCGTATTACGCCGAAATATTAGACGATGTTCATTCGCAAGCGATAAAGCTTCGCTACTGTTCGCGATCGGCGCTGCTCTACTACGAAATATCAAATTTATCGCGTAGCCGCGTACACGGGAGAAGGAAAGAGATCGCAAGGGCGGTATTTACCCAATGCGAGAGACAGGCTACGAAAGACGAGCACGAGCGACTACAAAGTTCAATCGGGCTCGATGAAGCTTAACTTGCTCCGCGGAGAGCGGCCATTTGGAATTCGAGTGGCGTGTACGGTGTGCTCGGAGCGTTAACGAGTTCGATAGTCATCGTAAATAAGCAACCAGCGGTCCGAAAAGTCTCGCCACGGTCAAGAAGACTTAAGAAGCCGTTCGCGGAAGATGGACGGCGCCACCCGCTACTTCTCGGCCGGAAATTACAGGTGACTTAGCGCGGTCTCTCTGCCCTCGCTTCTCTCGATAGACAGAGAGAAGCGGGCGCGGGCGCATCGTAAAATCCAAGCGAAGAGAAAGAAAGAGAGAGAGAGAGGCGTCGCTCGTCGAAAAACTCAGATGCGATCTTTCGCGAGTTCGTCGACAGTTTCTGCCTCGCTGTTACGTTTCTACCGCCCCCGCTGTATTTCGAAACGGAAGGGGGGCGCGATTCCGTCTGTCGGCTCTCTTCCTGCACGCTTCGTTGTGCACCGTCGCGCGTATCTAGACGCTGGAAACGAGAATTATGAAAATTTCGTGGAGCAGTTGCGCCAACTCTTCTCGTTTCTCGCCATTGAAATCGCAGGTGTCAGGTCGCGCGATCGATACAACCCCCGTTAAAGGATCGAAACGATGTTCGTTTGCGATTCTAGGCAAAATCGTTTCCTATTTAGCGTGAAAGTTCCAATTGTTTCTCTCGTCTAGTTAGCGCGCAAGCTTCTTCTCCTTTCCTTTCACTCGTTAGAAGCGAAATAGTTCAGAGATCCTCGCAGCGTTTCAAACATCCCGATGACTCTCTTCGTTCCATTGTCTTCGTCCAGTTGTCTTCGAAACGTTAATTTATTCGTTCGTTCTCCTCGTTGGCGTAAGCGCAAACGCGCTCGATCGGTTACCTCTATTTTCGTTTTTTTCTCTGGGTAGCGCGTCGAGCGAAAAGCGGGTGTGAGTGGCTTGACGGCTCGAGAGAGTGCGATCGAGGATTCCCGATGTTCTTCTCTGACGGATCGTCGATATACGTAGAACGCGACGAGGTCCAACTCGATGCCGCGTCGCGCGTTTCAGAGGATATCAGCCCTTTTCTCTCGCGATCCAGCAAGAAACGACGAGCCGAGCGAAGGAGGAGGAGTCAACCTCGACTGCGGTATCTGCGCCGACGACGCGATCCGAACGTAGCGATTGGAAGGTCGCTTTAAGCGTTAATTTGGCGATCTCGCGATCGATCGAGATCGGTGTCGGGATCGGCGTAATACGCGCGTACGATCCCATATTACGAGCGAAAGACGATTAAAAGACTTCGCGCTCGTAACCGTAACACTGTCCGGGCATGGTTGTCCTTGGGTTTACGACGCCTGTCGCTCGAGATCCCATTGTCTCGAATCGATTGTCCAACACTTTGCACCTGCTCCGATTAGTGCAACGTCGAGGAACAAAACAATGCAAGAACGATAAAACATAGGATATACATTAAATGATAAGGGATCGGGGCTTTGGCGCTACTTTGGCGGGGCTACTTTGGCGGCTTAAAAGAGACGAATACGTGGAATACGTCGATCGATCTCTCGTATCGAGGATACGGACTGGCGAACGTAAGACGGATCAAGTTTCGAGCAACGTTTCGAAAGGGCGAATAAATTGGAATTAACGCGGCTCGCTATAGGGCGAGTATACGGAAACCACGGGCTGCGATAATGTAACCCGCGGGATAAAGGCTTCCGCGTACGACTCGACGTACAATTGCCCTTTACAGTGTTGGCAGTGGAAAACGATCTGCGCACAGATCGGGGTGCGGCTTAATGCCAATTCACGGACAAAGGGTGACCGCGGACGAAAAAGAGAGCCACGGGATTCTTGGAGCGAGCGAGTAAAGTGAGAACGGCCGGCTGCGCCGTTTCTTTCGACGTTGCTCTCTCGATTCGGAGATAACAGCGCTGTGTGCCGCCGGACGATTAATAACCGACTCGAGATCTAGATACGAATAAGTATAAAAAGGTTGGATCTTGGTTTCGTCGTTCTTACGACCATATAACGCTTCGTAGGACGTGACGATGTGAAACGAAGAATCCCTTCAGAATGGAAAATGCCGCGACACGGACCGACGCGAAGGCCGACTTTGATACAAAGCCGAAGGTACTTGACTCCAACGACGTCGAGTATCGCTCAAGGGAGATCGGTCATGAAGTAAGGGAAAGAGGAGCACTCGTACGATCCTCGTCCCCCGTGCGATTAAATATCGCAGGGGTGCGGTCGATGGAGATCGTAAGAAGATTCGCGATAAAGCGATCGAAGCAGGCTTACGCCTGTAATCTTTGGAGGTACGTTAATATCGCGACTAAACGTCGTAACCTACGAAATCCGGAGAAGAGGGTCGCAGTTATTAATCGGGCAGCGATAATCGCCGGCTCCACGATATCCAACGAATTCATCCGCCCCCTCGTCCGTCGATACTCCGTCGTTCTTCGATCGTCGTTCTTAATTGCGCGTCTCAGGGGGACGAGAGCAACGCGTATCGCCACCACGCGTCGATCGACGAGGTATCGATTCGCTTCCGCGACCAGCGTCAAAGGCCGGGCCGACGAAACAACGTTATGCCACGCGTCGAGATTCGCGTTGCTCGGCGTCTTTCTCCGTGGGTCACGAAACCAAAAGGGAGGAAAAACACGAGGGATCCGTGAAAAGGCGTCGTTGTTCGATCAGCGTGTGTCCAACGATAAGCGAAGCGACGAGGACGCGACCTAACACCAACACGGGCAATTCCTTTTCCTCGGGTTTCTCGTTTTCTGGATGGACGATCCGGTCCGTAGTTTTTGATTCTCTACAGAGGAGTATACAAGTACTTGATTTGCAAAATGATTAGTTTAAAAGATATCTTAAATTTAACTTTTTTTTATTTTATTTTATTTTATTTCTTTTATTCCTTTTTTTATTTTATTTTACTTTTTATTCTATTTTTTTTATTATGTACCTTGCAATTCGTACAGCTGAACATTAAATTTAGTATTGTAGGACTTGTGTGAATGAGGAGGAAGGATAAGAGAGAGTTAACAAGTTTTTATGCTTTCATTAGTTTTTATTCACCTACAGTCTTGACTAAGAATATACAATTCAGTACTAATATATATAGAAAAATACAAATATCCACATAAAACTGTACATACAATCATACATACGAAACCATACATACAAAACCAGACATACAAAACCAAACTTGACTAAGAATATACAATTCAGTAGTAATATATATAAAAAAAATACAAATATCCACATAAAACTGTACATACAACCATACATACAAAACCATACATACAAGAATTATTATACTTAGAAAAAAAGTGTCTGGCAATAGTAGCGATTATTCGGGATCGAGGTATCCCAACTCCAGCCAGTATGCTGCCATATCTCTTGCGGATTCTCCCGGCTCTCGGTCCAGCAGCAACCTTGCAGTTATTGCTTCTCCTGGAGAAGGATCGATGTTGACTAGGCTCCCTGTCCGTCTCAACATGGTGAATTGGGCCACTCGATGTCTCTTCCCTTGGATCGGTTGTTCTCGTACACCTGGCAGAACGATTTTTCTAGCCCACGGTGCCATTTTTGCCAAATTACGGGGCAGCAGCCGTATTGAATCGAGACATTGCTCGCTCTCTAACCCCCAATCGATTAGAAAGACGATGTAGCCAGTCATGGTCCTTTGTAAAAGGATGGCTCTTTCCCAAGCGCTAGATTCCTTAAAATCTACTAGCACGGCGACTAGCATGCCTGTTCTTAAACTTTTCGCCTTCGGCAAGTACTCCACGGGATGTTCCATCATCTTCAAATTGAGTGTTTGGGTTATCTTCGGCCATCCAGCCAAACGAACCCACATGGTGGTAAGTGACTCGACTCGAACCACCCGGACGGGAACTCCTTCTCGGAACCGATCGTTTGTCTTTTGTAAAATCTCCATGGTATACTAGATTTGGAAAAAATTTCGAATGTTAATGTTCGACTATACTGATCTGCCTAGTTTACGTGTCTATGTCGGATGGTGCTGGCTCCGCCGGGAATCGGACCCCCCTTTATATACCAGCAGCACCGACCTTGCAGAGGACCCCCTTTATATATCAGCTGCACCGACCTTAGAGAGGACCCCTTTAAATATCAGCAGCACCGACCTTGGAGAGAACCCCCTTTATATATCAGCTGCACCGACCTTAGAGAGGACCCCTTTAAATATCAGCAGCACCGACCTTGGAGAGGTACTCGGTCACCGTTTAAGCTAAACGCACGTTTTCGTTTGTCTTTTTTCACGCTTTTCTTGTCCTCGCAATATTTTATAACAGTGTTATCAATACATACAGGCAAAATATATAGTCTATTTTTGATACACAAGTGTCAGATATCAATTATTGCTTTCCGTTAAAATAAATATATCATTATTAGATGCTCTTTTTAATATTCCGATCCGCATCCTTACAATATTTTACAATTTTTAACCTAAAAATGTCGCTAGAAAATAGAAAACGAAAAACAATTTGAAAAGCACTAGCTCGCTTGAATGTGAAAATTGTGACGTGGGTGTATGTGCTTTGCCCTGCTTTAAAATATATCACACTCAATTGTATTATTAATAATTAAAGTAAATTATTAAAGTTCACGTATATGTATCGTACCTTTAAGAAAAATTAACATTTAATTATCCAATGTGCTTGCGTAGAGAACAGCATTATCCGCCACATATTGCGGTGCAGTATCGTTTACGCGTAGTTCGCGTCAAACCCTGCCCTACGAAGGAACGTCCCCGCACAAAATTCAATCGTACCTAAGACGTTAAACCGATCCTTTGCAAGTTTTCTTCAAAGAGATACGCTATACGAGTTGTTTGATTGATATCCGAAAAGTTTCTTTCTGTTTATGAGGAAATAATAGACGCACAATGTTATTTGCTTTATATCGTTTTGTCGCATTACGTACGATCCATTTTGTTCTATTGAGATAAACACCGAGACATTTCACAGACTTGGTTTCACGTTTGTACGGAGGTGCTTTATTGTAAAAACGACGTTTGCGAAAAAAGACATTTTTCGGACAACCTAATATATTTCATACGATGCTGTTGCCAAGAAATATTTATTAACGAAATGCTAAAAACTGTTAGTTGCAAACAAATACTAGGGGAAATTGTTTTATCCGCTTTTACACGCAGAAGAATTTTACTGCTCAATAATATTGCTATTGGAACGAACGAGCCGTTTCGCTAACATCGGAACGAAGTAGAAACGAATCGGTACTTATCAAGGAGAAAACCTTGTCCAGCGTGGGGAAAAGTTTAAGGACCGATGTCCCTCGATCCACGCTGGAGACGGCCGATGAAACAAGGCGAATTAGCGGGAGATCGGGAGCAGAAGGCAGAACGGGCGGAATAGAAAAGGAATGGATACGGCAAGCTTCGGCCGTGCGATTTCGTATCACGTAGCGTTATCCCCTCGTAAAGTTGGCCACTCGTGCCACTAGCAGAAACTGTATGGCGGGCTCCGAGAGGATTTTAATCGCGCGACGGTCGAACGTATCGGTGAAATTACTGGAGAGCCCCGTCGACGTGCCTTTCGTTCCTGTCTGCCCCACGGCTCGGCTGCCACGGATCTAACAGATTGACCGGATCCAACGTGCCGGGTTACGAAACTTCGAAACTGGCTAGAATCGACTGCTAAGTTAATTGCCGGTCGCTCCCTCGCACCTACTCGTCTATCAGGCGACTCCAACTAGTAACCAACGAGGAAACCGCTGATGTCAGGCGTAAATTCAGCTGAAAATCCGTAGCGTGGAACGATGAAAGAGGCCGCACGGAAGAAAATAGCCTGGCGATCAAAAGGCTGGAACGTGCTTTCAGACCCGAACGCTTAGCTGCGCCGCCCCGCACCGAGATCCACTTTGACTTTCGCCCTTTGTTGCGAATATGACAGCCCGTTCGCGCTTTACCCTCGACGATCGACGCCGACCACGCTTCTGCCGCCTGTTATTTCCCAACCGTCCACCGTTTTGCTCCCCTTCTTTTTCATTTTCTTCTTTCCGCTCTTCTCCTTTTATCCTCTTTTCCCTTCTTCTCTCGCCGAAGCGCCGCGTTTGCTGTCGAGTTCGGCTACGATTGGCAAACACAAATCTTACGTGGACGCGCGATACGCGCGTTCCACGCATTTCAAATTTCACGACGTAACGTACTCGACGACTCAACGTAACGTGGAAAACGCGACAAGATGTTCGAATTTGGAATTATGCGAGCGCGCTGGGTCGATCGGCATGCCATCCGCCAAACGCGCGGCAAATAAATCTGTCGGTGTAATTTTAACGAGCCGCGATACCGCTCGAGGATTATACGGGTAATTTAAATTCCGCTCGCTCGATCGACGCGACTGATGGAACGACGATGAGCCGGCTGAGCCGAGATGAAATGATAAATTAGCGAATGAAACAGCCAAGTATAATGGAATGCCCGGTTAAATATAGAGCGTTTTAAACCGATTAACAGATAACTGCAAATTAGATCGTCCATTAACGCGGTTCGTCCACGTTCGAGCGGCATCGTTCGAGAATCAGTCGGAGAATTAGTCCGAGAATTAGTCAGAATACCCTCCGATCGATCGTTTTCCCCCCCGAAATCTGGCATTCAATCTGTTTCGATTCGCCATTCGCGCGATCCGAATTTAAGTTTCACGAATGTGAATACGAACGAGCCGTGCGTACCACTGACTATCGCACGATCGCTGTGGCAAAACGCTGGCGTACAATTAGCGCTATTTGCCGTTACGTGAAATATATTGTAAACGTTATTGCTCGCGCGTGGAAACTCGCTACTTCGCGCAGCCAGTCGAACTGTTCGATATTTATAGTTAGTCGACAAATACCGCGTACCTATCGTCGAGATTCTACGCAAGCATTGCGCGCGATAGAAACCCCTTCTATATCGTGCAATTGTCGTATCGAATAGCCGCTGCTCGAATTTCGCGCTGCGAATCGCATTCAAAAAATTTTATTTATCTGGAAATCGAACGTGCAGATTTTTTTTTTAATTCAAACGACGTAACCCGAGCAGTTAGATTGGCCGAATTTCGTTCTCTTTGGAAACTTTGAGACCTCCGAACAACCCGTCTCTAGATGTCTACGATAACTTTGAAATTCCTTGTAAATTCGACCAATCGCGGGGAGACGTACTCGCGAGGAGAGTCGTCAACGGGGGTCGTAAATCCCCGTTACGATTATAACAATCGACACCACGAATTGATCGATCCCCTGATTTCCTTTGAGATAATGAGGGGTGATTGAGTTGGTATAACACTGGGATTCACAGTATTATAAAGTATATATTTCCAAGCACTTAGTTACAAAAGATTTGCGTGAAGAATGCGACTCTCGCGCTATGTGCAGACTGCCGCGTTAGGCGTTAGTTGGTAGACCGTCGCGTTAGGCGTTAGTTGGGAGACCGTCGCGTTAGGCGTTAGTTGGGATACTGTCGCGTTAGGCGTTAGCTGGTAGACCTTTTTTCGCTCTTTTGTTTAATACGGAAGAAAGTTCGGTGTGGGTGTGCCCCTGTGCCTAAAGAACGCGGATTCGTTGGTCCCACTTTCGTTAGGAAAAGTGAGGGTAACGAACCGCGGTGTCGATTGGTCATGCTGCACTACTGCTCGAAGGGATGAGTAGGGAGTCTTCTACCATCGTGGTGCGTAAATGACTGTGTGTATGAGAAAACCTAGCCTGTTTTATTACAGGGCTATTCGGGTTTTCCTAATGGGTGCATACCCGCTTTCTCCGTGTTTTAAAGGCGACTAATAAACCCAAGGACACCTCTAAAACCGACTGTGTTTCGAGCATATTTTGGCTTGCAATTCTTCAAGACAATCGGATTGAAGACATATGGCGAAACAATGCAGGGAAGTGAAAGTTATGGTGGGTCCTTAGGTTTATTGAGGGTCGAAGTGCCGTTACGCAGGTCGGTTGTTGTCCGGTCGCGCGGGCTGGCGAGCAGATGCTTTAGGCGTCGTAACATCCTCCCCCCGTTGAGAGGGCACCGATCAAATTCTGGCTGTGGAGTCTGGTGTGTCGTTGGTGACCTCCTTCGCTCCGTGTGGGCGTTCGGCCTCGTCTGGATCTGGGTGGATGGGTAAGGGGACCAGTCTTTTGACGCCGCGGTCCAGGATGCTTGTTGCCGTCTGCACGGTAGCGGTCCGGATGATTCCGTCGGCTCCTGGATGGACCTTGATTACGCGGCCCAAAGGCCACTGCATAGAGGGCACGTTGTCCTCCCTGAGGATTACTACGGTGCCTTCATGAATGTTGTGTTTGCCCTTGTCCCATTTGCTGCGGCGGGTTAACTCGTTTAGGTATTCTCGATACCATCGGCTCCAGAAGTGCTGCTTAATCTGGTGAATGCGCTGCCAACTGGATAGCCGTCCTGATGGAACTGTCCTGAAATCACGCTCCCGTAAACTGGTTAGGGTATCACCGATTAGAAAATGACCGGGAGTGAGGACAGGGGGATCTTTCGGATCGGATGAGATGGGAGTCAGTGGGCGTGAATTGAGAATGGCCTCAATTTCGATCACAAGGGTGTTGAGGTGTTCAAAGGTCAGGAGCTCCGTGCCGACCACGCGGATGAGATGGCGTTTGAACGATTTAACTGCGGCTTCCTATAAGCCGCCAAAATGTGGTGAGTTCGGAGGATTAAAACGCCATTGTATTTGTCGGTCGGCGAGAAAATTCTGTACCCTATCCTGGTGGTCGTCGGACTGCAATAGGGTCCGGAGTTCTTGCAGCTCCCGATTAGCCCCGACGAAATTGGTGCCGTTGTCGGTGAGGATCGTTGCGCAGTATCCTCGCCGCGAGATGAAACGGCGTAGCGCGGCCAAGAAGGCGTCGGTGGTTAGGTCGCTGACTAACTCTATGTGGACCGCCTTTGTCGCCAGACAAACGAATATGGCGGCGTACGTCTTGATTTTACGTCGGTTGCGGTCCCTCCTCTCCTTGATGTAGAATGGGCCGCAGTAGTCGATTCCGACGTTCCTGAACGGCCGCGATTCGGTAATACGCGCCTCTGGCAAATCACCCATCAAGTATTCCACTGGTGGAGGGTTGGCTCTGCAGCAGCGGACGCACCTTCTGAGAGTGCGCCATACCTGGCTACGGCCGTCGATCGGTCAATAGCGCAGTCTCATCGCGTATAGGGTAGCTTGGGTCCCTGTGTGATGATTGTTCCGGTGCTCTTGTTCTATAATTAGCTCTGTCACCGGGGATTTCGGTAGGATGATCGGGTGTTTTTGGCTGAAGGGTATGGCGGAGTTGGTTAGTCGCCCTCCTACCCGGAGTAGCCCATCTTCGTCGAGGAAGGGGTTTAATGGCTGTAGTTTCCCTCCAACGTCCTCGCTTCGATTTTTTTGGAGGATCCGAATTTCAGGCGCGAAATGCTGGGATTGTAAGATTTTTATTAGCCTGTTGTGCGCTGCGGTCAGTTCGTCTGTGGTGAGATGGGCAGTTCGGTGTTGCTTATGTCTCCATCGAAGACACCGGGCGACGATTCTTATTAGTCTTGGCCAAGACGAGTAGCGATGGAGGAGAGTGTTGTCGTTAACACTCGTCCTCAGACAGATCGTCTTCTTTTGCTCCGGGAGGTCGACTACCGGTATCGGGCTCCAAACCGGCCAATAGCTTTCGCTTTGCAGGAGCCACCTTGGCCCGTTTTTCCAAATGGACGGACATAGGAATTCCTTGGGCGTATGGCCTCGGGAGATGAGATCCGCTGGATTATCGTCGGTAGGCACATGACGCCAGTCGGAGATATTGGTCTTGGTCTGTATCTCAGCGACTCGATTCGCCACAAATGTTTTCAAGGTGTGCGGCGAAGACCTGATCCAATGGAGTACGATGGTGGAGTCAGTCCAGTAGACTATCCGCGATATCTTGGTCGTCAGGGCCTGTTGTATTGACGAAATCAAGGACGTCAAAATAAGTGCCCCACTTAATTCGAGACGTGGTATGGAGAGCGATTTGAGCGGCGCTACCTTCGACCGCGCCGTGAGGAGTCGAGTCCAAATATTGTTCTTTCGGTCAGTCGTCCGCACGTAGACGCACGCCCCATATGCCCTTTCGCTAGCGTCACAGAATCCGTGGAGCTCAATTTTCGTTGCGGATTCTAGGATGGTCTTCCGAGGGAACCTTACCGCATTTAACAACGGCAATTGGGTGTGGTATTTGATCCATGCTGTGTGTACGTCTGACGGAAGGGATTCGTCCCAATCTACCTTCAATGTCCAGACTTGTTGCAAAATCATTTTTGCTCGAACGATTACCGGCGCGAGCAATCCTAGTGGATCATATATTTGTGCGATGACTGAGCTGATTGATCGCTTTGTGATTCGGGAAGTGTCACTGTTCGTCTTGACCGAATATAGTATGGTATCGTCGGCTGAATCCCAAAAGACGCCGAGTGTTTTTAACGTGGATGACTCACCGAGATGTAATTTCTGCTTGGTGTCTTCCTCAGGTAGCCCTCTCAGCAGATCCCGATCGTTTGAGGCCCATTTGCGGATATTTAGACCGGCTAGCTTAAGTAATCTCGTGAGATCATTCCTGATTGATAGGGCTTCGTCCTTCGTATCGGCTCCGGTCAACGCATCGTCGACATAGAAGTCTCGCCGTAGGATCTGCGCTGCTCTCGGAAATCGAGGTCCCTCGTCCTCTGCCAACTGTTTGAGACATCGGATGGCCAGATACGGGGCTGCGGATAGACCGAACGTTACGGTGTTGAGTCGGTAAGTTTCGATCTCTCCGTTGTCGGCACGCCACAGAATCTTTTGGTGGGGACGATCTTCTGGACGTAGGAGGAATTGGCGGTACATCTTCTCGATGTCGCCGGTAAGGACATATTGAAATGACCGGAATCTCAATAGGATGTTCCTCAGGTCTTCTTGTAATTTCGGACCCGTATGAAGGGCGTCGTTTAGAGACACTCCCGTGGTACTTGAAGCTGAGCCGTCGAACACAACCCGTAGCTTGGTGGTGTCGCTCGATTCCTTGGTCACGCCGTGATGTGGTAAATAATATCCGTGGTCGGTGGCGTGATCCGTGTTGATCTTTGTCATGTGACCCAAGTCTAAATATTCTTGAATCACAGCACTATACGCGGTTTCATATTGTTTGTCGCGTTGGAATCGGCGATGAAGAGAGGCGAGCCTGCTCATTGCAGTGGCCTTCGATGACCCTAGTGAGGAAAGCTTTTCGTTGAACGGTAATGCAACGATGTATCTGCCTTCCTTGGTTCGTCGGACATGGTTTCGGAAATGTTCTTCACATAGTCGTTCCGATTCCGAAAGATGAGTAGTGGCCTGTCCCTCGTCGATCTCCCAAAACCGTGCGAGGTCCTCTTGCAGAGCCGTTGTGGTTGCGTGGAACGTATTTATCGCGGTTTGGGACGTGGGACTCCCCCCGATTACCCAGCCGAAGCGTGTTTTTTGTAGACGTAGTTCAGGTTCGCCTGGTTGTGCCAGATTGACCTGCCCGATGCACAGCGACGCGAATGTTGATCCGGTACTAAGTAAAACATCGATCGGGGCTGGGCAATGGAATTGTGGATCGGCTAGATGAATATTTCTGGGTAATCCCAGACTCGAGGGATCGATGGGCTCGCTTGGTACGAGGATCGATATGGCCGGGATAACAAGAAATCTCAATGTCTTCTTGTACTCGCCGTCCGTCGACGTGATGGTGGCCGTGGTGTAACGTTTTGCCGTGGTGCTCAAATTGTCGAGGGCTCCGATCTGGATCGCACATCTCCTTTGCCTTATACCGAGGGAGTTCGCGAGCCTGTCGGTCATGAAGTTCATGCTCGACCCAGTGTCGAGTAAGGCTCGGGCTCGGATTGGTTGTGCCTGTTTGTTCAAAACCTTGATCTGTGCTGTGGCCAACAGATCATGATGCAGAGGGGTGTGGGGAGATGTGTTTGTTAGTCCGATCCCCCTTGCTGTCGTAGTCTCGGACAGTCAGTTTTGCCCCGGTTGGGACTTGGATGAAGAGGTTGGGGTGGTGTTCCGGATCCGGGCTGAGCGTGACTCGTACGAGGAATGCTCTTTCGTACCTCTTGGAACCGAAGATGTATGCTTCCGTGAAGTATCGGATGTTCGCCTCGATTTGTGGGACGACCGCGACTTCGATGATCCCGATGGGGATTGTTCGGTGGAGGCTCGCTTGTGTGATGAACGACTGCCCGACGATCGACCGCTCGGTGCGCGACTGCCCGACGACCGACCGCTCGATGCGCGACTGTCCGACGACCGACTGCTCGGCGACCAACCGCTTGCCGACCGACCGCTCGACGATCGACCGCTCGACGATCGACCGCTCGAAGATCGACCGCTCGACGACCATGAATCTACCTGGGTTTTTTCGCGGTGTAGATACGTATGGTGTCGGTGACCGCAGATACGACACGAACCCGATGTACACTGTGTCGGCGAATGTCCTGTGCCTAGGCAATTTATGCACAACGATGCCTTCTTCACGATTTGAAAACGTTTGGTCGCTGATTTGGCCTTGAATATTTTGCAGTGTCTGATCTCGTGATGTCCGTTGCAGGTCGGACACACCACCGTTCTGCTGGTTGTAGCAAGGGTTCGCCCATGCGGTATGGTTGTTCGCTGACTGCGGTGTTTGTGTGTTGACCCTTTTGATTCCTTCTCTTTAGAGAGGAATTGAGTCCCGTTCGCCCGTGTTTTGAGAAAGTCTATCAGATGCTGATAGGATGGCACCTTTTGGCGGGGCAGTGTGCGTTGCCATTTACGCAGGCTGGACGCGGGCAACTTCGACGCGATCAATTCGATCATCGCTATGTTTGAAGTGACGGGCTCCTTTAGATGTTCGAGCGCCTTTAGATTTACGCTGATGGTTTCCAACAAATCCTCTAGGGCCTCTGGAGTTTCCCTTTTGATTTCCGGATAATTACGCATCAGATTCCAATGGCGCATGCAGATTTGGAGGGGGCAATTGAACTTGTCCTTCAGTGTATCAAGCGCGATGGAATAGTTGGCCTCTGTGAGTTCTAATGACTGGATACTCTGTGCGGCCCGTCCAGTTATAGATGAGCGTAGATGCTGGAACTTTTGGACATTCGTCAAACCTTCGTTAAGGTCCACTATGGATGTGAACGTGTCGTAGAAATAGGTCCAATTCTCGAGGGCACCGTCGAATTGGGGCACGCGGACCTCTGGAACGGTGGTCGGCTCTGGTTTCCGGCACGTCTCACCTCTTGTTGTAGTCGACGGGGTTGTTGCTGATATTTGCTCAAAGAGCTCTCGGAACCGCATGTCAAGCTCCCGATGCTCTTGCGATAACGAATCTACCCGCGCATCTTCCCCCTCATCTACCACACCTAACTCTTCTTGAACCTCGAGTATCCTCCTCCAAAGCTCATCGAACGAGCTGCGGCAAGATGCTAGGAAGATTCTGTTTGCCTTCCCAGACGCTTCGTACTCATCGAGTTCGCGCCTTATGGTTGCAAGTCGACGGGCTAGGACGCCTCGTCTCCGCCGTAACGTGCTGATGGATTCAGCTTGGGCCATGTTTGATTTTGATAATGAACGCCCTTACCTTGATCAAATGGACGTTGATCTGGGATTCTGTTGCTAATCGTTACGATGCGGCGTGGGCTCGTGTAGATGCTGCGCGACGGAGGTGCTTCTCTCCGATGGCGGTTCCCTTGCTCAGTTGACTAAGTGGTTGGAACTTGGATCTCACGCGACACTGTATAGTCACTGGTCAGTGCACTTTTTGGTGGCACGAGATCCGGCTCGAAGGACCATGTAAATTCGACCAATCGCGGGGAGACGTACTCGCGAGGAGAGTCGTCAACGGGGGTCGTAAATCCCCGTTACGATTATAACAATCGACACCACGAATTGATCGATCCCCTGATTTCCTTTGAGATAATGAGGGGTGATTGAGTTGGTATAACACTGGGATTCACAGTATTATAAAGTATATATTTCCAAGCACTTAGTTACAAAAGATTTGCGTGAAGAATGCGACTCTCGCGCTATGTGCAGACTGCCGCGTTAGGCGTTAGTTGGTAGACCGTCGCGTTAGGCGTTAGTTGGGAGACCGTCGCGTTAGGCGTTAGTTGGGAGACTGTCGCGTTAGGCGTTAGCTGGTAGACCGTTTGTCGCTCTTTTGTTTAATACGGAAGAAAGTTCGGTGTGGGTGTGCCCCTGTGCATAAAGAACGCGGATTCGTTGGTCCCACTTTCGTTAGGAAAAGTGAGGGTAACGAACCGCGGTGTCGATTGGTCATGCTGCACTACTGCTCGAAGGGATGAGTAGGGAGTCTTCTACCATCGTGGTGCGTAAATGACTGTGTGTATGAGAAAACCTAGCCTGTTTTATTACAGGACTATTCGGGTTTTCCTAATGGGTGCATACCCGCTTTCTCCGTGTTTTAAAGGCGACTAATAAACCCAAGGACACCTCTAAAACCGACTGTGTTTCGAGCATATTTTGGCTTGCAATTCTTCAAGACAATCGGATTGAAGACATATGGCGAAACAATGCAGGGAAATGAAAGTTATGGTGGGTCCTTAGGTTTATTGAGGGTCGAAGTGCCGTTACGCAGGTCGGTTGTTGTCCGGTCGCGCGGGCTGGCGAGCAGATGCTTTAGGCGTCGTAACATTCCTAAATTCCAATTAATAAGTAAAAACCGGAACGACCAAAATTCCCTGGACCGCGTAATCCGCATGAAAATACAAATTCAGCGTCGAATTCGAAGAGATAGATGAAAGAGGGATTCGATGGTAGAGCAAATCGGACGAACGGTTTGTAACACGAGACATTAATAAAGTTGGTGGAGCCGCGGAAAGCGGATGGAAATGGAAATTTTCCGATTTTAATATCGGCGAATGCATCGGGACGCGAGAAGAAAGATCAAAAGGTTGACTGTTGATTAATTTGAGCGGCACGCGAGCCACGAGCCCCGAGCCCCGAGCGTCGCGATGCTCGCGTGCGCCGAAGCTACTGCGATCGAGCGAGCGTCGTAACCTCGGTAAATAACCCGTCGTATAATATTACGTACACTGATCAACGATTCGGAAAGGGAGTTTCGCTAACCGGGGCATCGCCCCACCGTCGTGCGAAAATAAACTAATTAGCCTTTGGGGACGTCGAGGCATGCCCCTCGACGCCCCAGCGGATTTCAAGTCGTCGATTTTACAGCTAGCTGCTGTTACGTTCGAACCGTTTGTAAACCAGTGACGCGCAATTTGGGATAGCGATTGCGATCGAAATCCGACCCCTCTCGAGAATCCTACGGAAAGAGAATTTCTTTCGCAGTGGTTGGTCTGGCCGATCCAAGTTTCGGCGCGCGTTGTCGCGATGCCTAATCGCTGCGTTGCCGATCGTCGTTGCCATTGGAACGCGCGGCGAGCGAACAGCCGTGAGTTTGCTCTGTACACTCAAGGCCTGAACTTAAAGGCTTAACGACCTGTTTGCCGTTGCAGCTCGGCAGAAACGAATCTTCGGCGTTCGCCCGAGCTAAACCAGCGAATATTCGAGCGGCCTGCCTCGGAACGGTCGCTGAATTTCTGCTGAAAAATTAATCAACGCGGAACGTAGATCGCCAGTGATAAACACGTGAAAAACCATGCGCTGATGATGGGGGGGGGGGGGGGTGGAAAGAACGGCAACGGCAACGTTGTTGCCAAACGAATGTAATGGACGGGCAAATACGCGTTTGTTTGCAAGTACCCTACGGCGAGCAAATAACGTTACGCGAAATACGCGGCCCGGTTTCATCCTGTGTCGTCCTTTTATACACACGCGTGAAAAATTTCGCGGAAATTCGCACTGGCGACGCAGAATCGGTGCGCGGAAGAAATCTGGCCGACTCCTGTTAATAAATTTATTTCTTACAAAATTTACCCGTGGACCGCGCTATCCAGCCGCCCGTGTTTCCATCTCTTCGCCAGCAATTTGGCAACATAGTTTACGAAAAGTTACGGGCGCCGACTGGAGAGAACGGCGAGACCGGTTTTTCTAAAATAAAACGATCCTGCGAAATAGACGCGGCGAGTGCCACGGTCAGTCTTGGAAACTCGAGTCTCCGCGAAAACTCCTTCCGCTTCTGGCTATACGTACAACTATATCAACGCGCGCCTTGCAACGCGTCTCGTGCCGTTTTTCTTCTATTCTGCTTGCACGTTTCTCAAAGAGAATACCTAATACCAAGGTGGCCTTCGCTTTACGCGTCTGTGCGATTCCCGCGATGGAAAAAACGTCGCGCTGTTCAGCAAACCAGCGTGCAAGCAACGACAATACGTATACGACGTTGCATAAATCAACGAATGTTCGCGTATAGAAACTTGTAAAAAAAATCCACTGTCGAAAAATAGAAAAATTCGTACTCGTGCAAAGATCAGCGGGAAACGAAACGATTTTCGACTCGTAACCAAGCGTTATAGTCATAGGAATGTAACGAAACGGCGCGCAAACAACCGACGCGAAACCATCGTGACGCAAAAGCATTTCGCGACAGGGAGCGCGGGTCCGACCGTAGCGAAAAACCAGCAGCCAGCCCGCTGTCGTTTCACCCAATGGGGGATTGTATCGATATGTCGAGGCAGCGTCGCTGAAACCTGCTGGTGGCAGAGAGCCAACGATAAGGGCCGCCATCTATCGACCGTAAGAGCCTCCTTTTGTATTAACGACGCTGTTCCGACTGTAATTGAGAGCCTCTGTACTCCGGCCCAACGTCGCCAGGTTATTAAATCCCGGGATATAAATGAGTTAATATTATCCACGCGCCGCTAGCTCGCACTCTTTTCTTCGCCAGAGAAATGGATTTTCCGCTAAACTTAAATTGCTTAGCGATCGCCGGATGTGAAAGTTTTATCGAGTTCGTCGATAAAGAGCTTTCGCGTACAACCGACCCGATCAACGTACCATCGACACGCGACAACTGCCAACGATTTACGACGGTTACGATGGTATTACCTTTTCTTCACGATACTTTTCTTTTTCTTTCTCTTCTTCCGCCGTATTTGAGTTGATCACTATGGTTGGTCGCTTTACGTCATCGTGTACGAGGGACACGCCGAATAAAGTTTGTGGAAAATCATTACTCCACGGATCCTTTTCATCGAGTGTTCCAAGATAGCCGTTAGTGGAATTTTCGACCTCGTTTAAGACCCATCAACGAGCTGAAATCTGCTCGCCAACTTTACTCGGAATTCAATGCTTTTCAATTACAAAGATTTTCCGGTTAACCGTTCCTTAATTAAACATGTAACTATACCGAAACGTTTAAATTACCTTTTGAACCTGGTATACAGGTCAAAGCTACTCCAGTTTACTCTGCTTTTTTCAGAACGTCCCTTTCAATTTCGCTGCGCGGAACGTCGGGAAAGGAACTCGAATACGAACGACTATTTCTTTTCTTGCCCCTCGATATCCGCACTACGCACGCGTTCGTTACGCGTTCGCGACCGTTGCCACGTATGTCTTCTTCCAAATATTCGACGGAAGGATGTAGGAAGCATGTCGGCCTTACACTTTTATGATATGGCGCTTTGTATCGCGAAGCCATCGAAAACAGTTCCGTCGTCGAGTCCCGCCACGAATATATGGGCGGTGTAAAGCAGACCAGTAAACAGCTACATACCGTTTTATACGAAAGTCCCAAAAATGGTGGCGAAAATTACTTTTTTGCGGATTGGAAATATCAACAATAAATTCTTACTTATTATATAACGCAAACCAGAAGAAAAAGAATAAAAACAAAATAACGCATTTGCAATTCGTACGTCGCTTGATGGGTCAATTAATTGGGCATTTTCGTGACGCCGACCTCAAGAATACTTCATCAACTTCTGGAACAGCAGAAAGACTAAACGGCCTTTTACATGTCATTCGGCGAGATGACACAGAAGGAAGTAAAGATCGTGTGGTATGTTGTAATCGGAAAATCAAAGGTAGAAGAAGAGAATCGATGTACTATTATGCCACTCGTTTGGTTAAACCGGCCCTGCATACACGCAATTGCTTCGAAAAATACCACACCGTGCAAGTATATGAAAGGAGTCATAAACGTAGCAAAAGTAAGTATCTTTTCCTGGATTTTGACAAAAGAATTCTGTTATATTCAAACAAAGTCCTAGTTTTTATTACGCAAATGTTTTTTCGCATAGAATTAACACCAATGAATAAACGGATAACAGAAGAATTAAACGAAGTGGAACTAGTACAGTGCATAAAAGTACTATTGAAATCAAGCGAAAACATGAAAAGATCGAATTCCGTACCCGGATTACCTATAGAAATCATGTCTATAGAAATCATCTAAAGCACAAAAGATAAAAGCAAGAAAAAGGATAGTAACACGGGGAACCAATCATCCTACAAAGAATTAGTACATTAAAATAAAAGATCAAACGCAACGGTGAAAAATTACTAGCGTTGCTGGAGAAGAAAAAGAAGAGCAGAATAAAAGAGGAACAAAGAGAGTGAATACGAAATTAGAAAAGCTTTCCACAACTTCATAAGAAACTACTGGAAATGTAGAATGGAAAACATATCCAAATAAAAACCCAAAGAACTTTCACCATCGATTAACTGCGTCTTCCGCCCAAAAAACCACAACATAAGTGATATACTCTGACACAACCAGAACGGATACAAATAGGAATTCATGAAAGCCGACATGTACCGTCACACAATTCGACGAAGACAATAATATAATCATTATCGATAACCATGAGATACTAAACATACTAACATAGAGAAATAACATTTATTGTCTGGATGGTTATAAAGTATAAGGAGAAAGCTTAGGATATTGGCAAAGACGACTGAATTCCAACTGAAACATTCAGCATATACCGAATGGGAAAAACGGTCAGAGTCTACTTGGGGGTACGTGACTGCTGGGCCGCATGGGCACGCTCCGCGTTACATAGACGAAACCTTGAGTATCTCCAAATAAAGGGCCTAAAAAGGCTAATTTGGGAAGTCATAAATTAATCGTCTATACTAAGAGCACGCATTGAAACAGTCCACACACAAAATAGCCACATAAGAATATATCAGCATAACTAAGTTGACTGTTACGTCGCGTAACACTCTACCTAGCCGAGGCCACACACCGAAGGCAATATGGCAACCAGATGTCTTCGGATACTCGCAGCGTATCCTCCATAGTTTCAAGGACCTTCCATAAATTTCACAGATTTCCTAGAAAAGGTCCTTCAAACGAAACAAACATCTGGTTCGGAGGAATTTCTAGAGACTATTGTCTACCACGGCGAAAAAGGGAAAGGTAGTATTTGTCACGTACGCTGCAACTTTCCTCCCACTAACCACTTTCTCTCGAGGGCGGTTAAGACCCTGCGTCTAACCAATTAAAAACGAAGCCTATTCCCTCACTCTCCTAACACAAATCGTCACGAACAAATCCGATGGTCCCGTGCGCTAGACACACCCGATCCTTAGCTTTCCTCCGAGACAGCATCGTCTACCAAGAGTACTGATTTTACATCCTTCGAACGGTCAACATCCTTCCACCCGGTATACACACCCGTAGATCAGTCACTCATCTCGTACATACGCATCAGCGTAACTATCCTCGTTATAAGTTGTGGAATAAACGGTGAAATATAACTTACTACTGTGTCATATTCATTCAACCACCTCTGTTATCCTAACCGAAACAGGGGAACGACTACTTCGCGGCGTCGATTCACCGAATCGTAGCGAGAATTTACGCCTCTCGCTGACGCGTTTTCCTCGCGACCGCGTCTCTCCGCGAACGGTCGTAACATTGACAATCCAGATTTAATTCTATCTGACATTTCCACAAATTAAAATAAGTTAGATCTAACCTTCAAAAATGAACAATAAAAAAAATTATCGAATTTGGTAACATTGATTTAAAAGAACCTACCTAACTATATTTACGCACCTTTCACACATCTACTCCTGCAGCATAATATTTAACAATTGCCTAAATGCCAATTATTTCTCCATTCTGGAAAACAAGAAAGGCAGTAGCATTAAAAAAAGAAGGAAAAGCAACAGTGATTCTGTCAGCTATACCGATGAATTAGACTCTTACTCAACATTTATAAAGTATCCGAATCTATGATAAATAACACTATATACATTGAAAATAACCTAATTCCGGGCACCCAATTTGGCTTCAAATTTAAACATTCAACGATACATGCAATTACAAAATTCATCATATATCTCTTGGGCAAGAGACGAGAGTGATTGCGTCGAAGCGGTGTTCATAGATTTAGAGAGGGCATTCAACACATTCTGGCTGAATTTCTTTCCTTAAGCTCGAAAAAGAGAGCTTCCACACCACGTAATAAAAATAATTTGGAAATCACAAATTAATATAAGCGAATTCAAAACAATTCTATTCGGGCCGTACATTTCCAAAATATCAGATGCAAAAAGCAATTCCGCCTACACGATATCTACGATACAATAGCAACATATCCATTCCTCACAAAAAAGTCGTTTGCTATTTAGATATACATTCGGATTTCAAATCGAACAAACACACGAATCTACTGCAAACAACTAAATAATAAAGTAAAAATATTCTGCTGCAAACTTCTAATAAAGCTGATCCTGATGTACGGTTGCCCGATTTGATTTAAACAGAAAAGCCAAATTGGTTCAAATGTAAGTGTCTGAGATCATACTCAATACATATTTAACCATTATATACCATTTATAGGTTTTAGATATTTTTTGTACAGTAATATCGAATAACAAAACTAGTTACTTCAGCAAACGCTCATACCACATTGAGTACACTCGTTCTCGCATTCTTCTCCTGAAGAAAGGAAAAACAATATTGTAGAAAAGTACCACTTTTGTAGCGACTTAAATTCAATCATTAACTGAAATGTTAAAAATGTAAATCCGACACAAAATATTGTATGGCTACGTCATACCGTCGCGTAACGGTACTTTTGCCAAAACCACATTCCAACTGAAATTCTTTCTTTATTAAGAATATATACGTGTAATATGTATTTTCTCGGGCAATAAATGTTATATATATGTCGGGTTCACATTATGACTAGGGTTAGGGGCGTGAAACGAATCTTCATTTGGATTAGACATTTTTGTTATGCAATATTTACTACTGCAAATAGGATTATTACAGCATTTGACAAGTAACCGTGGTAATTAGATACTCGAGAAGCCAATGACAATGATCCTAGGTTCAATAACGAATCCGCGGTCAGCGGGATAACAAAATGCCCTTTTTTTTCAAAGTCCAAGTTCTACTCAACTTGCTTGTCTACGGTACAAGTATTACTAAACTAACTATTTGTTAAAAAGTAGAATATTCACCGAGCGTAAAGACGCTATGTAACTCGCTGATGTGACCTCACGAGAGAATAACTTTCCGTCGTGATGATGCTGCAGAGGAAATCTATGATGGGGTGTGTCGCAGAACATGAGATCATCGGATTCGCGGAGAGATGCCTTCGTCCGGAAAGTGAGGGAAAGTGACGTTGAGAGAAAGTTGCTAGCAGGAAACGTCGTTCGTGAGAAACATAGATTTCCCCTATCTTTTCGTAGTTGGGACAAAGACTGTTTGTCTGTTTGAAGGACCTTAGTTAACTAAATCTTGAGATTTATAACGGGTCCTCAGGCTAGCTGAACATGTACTGTGGAGATGAAGAGGGTCTGCATGTCGTGATCCACGAACAGCAACTGTTGGAATGTTTACTGTCGAGTGCCACTACAACTATTTTTTTTTTTTTGTTGAGGTTATTTGATGTATAAACAGAGAAAGTCGTGGATAAATTGTAAGGTAGATAATATATTTTCATACAGAAGTGTAATTATAAGTAAGAATACAATTTGAACTGGTCCAAATCCGCACGCTAGCAGTGTTACCCTATAACTGAAAACCCCGAAGCCAACGTCGCCTGTCTACTGTTTAAGGTCTGCCTTCGTCGCTGTCTTTTGTCTATACGCTCTCGATGGTTTCAGTACTTGAGAAAACTAAAAAGACCAGATGTAGAGTTTTCTTAGAAGTAATGACCACTTCAACACTTTTTGACGAGAGCTACACTATTACTCCATACCTTTGTTAGACAAAACGTTGATTCCTTGACCGCGGCTACGTTCGGCGACTGATTGTCGCCTCGAGCCGAAGCTCATTGTCACATATCTCGAGCAAATACAATCGGATTGAATGACGATAATTGCTTAATTACGGCTATGGTAGAATCTAGGTTACAGTGTTAAGGGATTTTCCCAAAGTTCCAAAGGGAAGGTTCCGGTGTCCTTTCATCTCCGACATATAGAAATATAAATAACACTCGTTCTCGTCCATTTACGGAAGTCAAGCAGCGCTATGGATAGTACTTAGATAGTTTACACCAAATAATAGCCATAATTTAGAACATGTTACGTAACAAACAATTTTACGTAACAGGCAGAACAGTTTAAACAAAGTATCTAAAATCAAAGACCACCCATAACAAGAAGCCGTGAACTCCCCTATTTTATTTAATTTATCGCGATGTAAATTGTAGCGCAAATAGCGATAAAAATAATGAAGCAATAACATTCGCAGATGACCTACTAATATGCGCGAGAGACAATAAAGCTTTAAAATCCAAAAGCCATCTACAACAAATATTGGACATAATGTATGGCTATTTATGGACAGTAGAAATTAATATAAACAAGTAAAAGAATTTTATTCTAGCTGTACATCTCCGAAATATCAGGGACAAACTACGATGTACGCAGCTATGTCAAGAAATTTCGTTTATACGACAGCAACAATAACAACCAACCATTGTTTCCTGCAATGGAAACACGAATTGAAGCCTAAATTGAAAAACACGATTTCAAACTACTTGCCCAGGCTGTTGTTTTAGAATCATCTCGTTATCAGTCCAACAATTGCAGAACAATCACTGAGTAGACGTAAATGAAATTGATAAATAACGAATTCTTTGCAATAATAATACTTAATGAACAAAATGGAGACATTTTGCAAATGGGTCCAGTCAATGGACTACTCTTAAAAGATGCAAAAGGTTTCATCTCGATAGCTCGATCCAATCCAGAATAACTGATGAATTTGTATACATAAAAATTGGATTTTTGTAAAAAAAAAAAAAATAGTTTACAAAAAAGAAATGGAAAAATATTTTATATCTGAACCAACGGAAAATTATGTCTTACAAGGAGCAAAAAGTGTCATTCCGATTGATCAAGCCGTTTCCGAAAAATCGGTAAACATAACAAAAAGATAAATATACATGTCGAATTGAGACATTTTCCACCTTTTCCAATGTCGATGTCATGAAATGTAAACCTTTTTTCGCATTTCTAGCAACAACTTCTAAGTCAGTACTGTGTACTAAAATAGCACCTAATATATTTGATAATATAATTGATTAGTTTCAATTCCATTCTTTTTAAACAAAAAATGCTATTGGTTATTTCCAATTACTGAGTAAATCGCTTGTCATGAAAAACTGCGCACTACTTGTTTTCCTGCAAAATTCGAAATCCTCAAAACCTTCAATAATTTGTTCATTTCAGTGGAAACTAAAATATCTCTTTATTGACATTTTTTCGTATAGAAGAACACAGTTCCCGTCAAAATCATTTTTTCGCTACTTTAATTCTTAATGAATCAAACAAATTTCGACATGTACCTAACCAAGTATTAATTACACCGAATCAATGAATGATTATGCCAGGACTTGAAATATTAAACTTGCGAGTATCACGAATTTCTACTCAGAGAAGGTGAAACGTAATATGGCGTTAGAAAAACACTATTCGTCTGCCAGGAAGAGATAACTGCATCGGTATAAACATTAAACTGAAACCACAGATTCTACACGCGTTTGCCTTTTTCAGGCATACATCACTAATGTTACCTGAAGATAAATTCTCGCCTACGCTTTCTAATGCTTTACGCTTCACTCACTCTCTCGTTGTCATTACTTGAATACAAACACAGAATAGTATTCTTCCCTAATCTTTCAGAAGAACAAAAATGATTTTTAATAGCGATACGTTACAATTTATAATCGTACGTCTATTACAACCTGTTGTTTTTATTTTAAAACAAACAGAAATACATACCTTATCCAAACATCAACGATATTTTATCAACAAGTGACGGTTATTATATCAACTGAAATTTTGTGGTATATTTACTTAACACGCAAAATAACAAGTCATCTGGTGGCACCAATTGATATCTACTTTTATTTTATGCATTTCATAGTAAAAGATCATTCGCATTTATATATTAACCCAAATATAATATAATCTTAAACCTAAATTTACTAATTGTGGATATTTATTGACAGATGGTAATTTAAAAATTCATATCCATACTCCTTCCTATTTTGCACATTTTTTTGTTTTGAGAGGAGAGGAGAATGCAGTTACGCATAACTAGGTACGTTAGCGCGCGCCTGGATTATGCGGGACTTGGCAAGATGATAGCACCTCTACCCACCAAAAAACCCCTCCTCTGTCTCTCTCCTCTGTCGGTACAAGAACCAACCCTGGAACCACCTCTCGGCATTACTTCAGGGTTGGTCTTCTTACTGAGTGTACCTCTCATCTTATTATGATCTTCTTCTAGTTAATCCTCTCCTTCTTCTCTCCATGTTCCTCTCCTTATCTTGTCTATCTGATTGAGCTATCATTTTCTTTCGGCAAAGCCCTTGGAATCTAGCCCAGTTCTCCTCGCTATTGACGACCACGTCGATTACGTTATTGGTTGCCAGTATTTCGCCTACGTAATTATCCAACAATGTACTTCCATTGTCCCATCTGGGGCAATTGAACAACGCATGCTCTGCATCTTCACCTTCGACATCACAATCCCAGCATCTTGGGTGTGTCTCTTTCCTAATCGTTCTCTATTAAAAATGCAGGCGTCGTCAATCAGCTTTCTGGTCCAATTATCTTCTCTGCAATA
Source organism: Bombus huntii (assembly GCF_024542735.1). NCBI lineage: Eukaryota > Metazoa > Arthropoda > Insecta > Hymenoptera > Apidae > Bombus > Bombus huntii. The sequence continues at coordinate 1,559,723 of NW_026099316.1, read as the reverse complement.
GAGCTACTCTTCCCTTCATCTTTTATTCGATCACTATCGACATCTTCGGAATGTTATTGTTTTTCCGTATTGCTAGGGCTTTGACACATATCGGTGTGGCATAAAGCACCACCGACTCCCGCACTCCGTAATAGTTTCCTAACTGAGTCGGTGGGCCCATTGACGTTCGGCAACGATGTCCTTGTCACAGACGAAATTCGAGCAACTGTATATAACAAACCGAAATTCCGAACGCTTTATCGCGTGTGACCGTCCGGTCAGCACCCGTTCTCAGCCGCCTGAGTGGCATTCGATCACTTCAGCCGTTCTCCGAATTTTACACTAAGTATAAACAAAACCTTCTCCCACTCCAACGATTGGAAGAATATAAATGCTCCCTTCAAAATCATTCAGTCAGTCTAATAAAAAAATTCTTAACTAATCCAAGTATCGAAAGTGTATCATCGCGAACCGAAAAAATTGTATAAATTGAGTAAAAAATAAAAAGAACTTAATCTCCTTTTCGGAAATTAACAAGTTCCTTATTTTTACCTTAATTTTACACGACATTTTTGGCGATCCGTGCCAGGATCTATTCACTTCAGTGCAAACGAAATTACGATTTCGGCGTACGCGCATCATTGAAGATCGAAGGATCAACGGACCCAGTGCGAATCTTTGCTACTACGAAGGCCTGCAGCAACTTTCAACGTTCCACTACGATGAAACTAGACGAGAGGACTACGGTCAGCGCAGAGCAACCCTACGAATAAGATTCGGAATCTAGAACCAACCAGAGAGGAAACATCCCTGAGACTCCTCAACGGTCATAGCTACTACGGTAAGCTGAAAATCTGGATTCATTTTCACGATACCGTGTGAGAAAACCCAGTTTCTCAAGCGCTTCGAGTCCAAATAGCAACAGTAGTTCAGACTCAATAAGCTCAATTAGAATCATGCCCACATCACGAAAAGACAAAGTCGAAACTATTGAAACCGTTTCTACAAACGGAGGTACGGACAATTCGATTCGTGCCATACTCGACGTGATACAAAAACAAATTGAAATTCTTGCGCAACGTGTAGAAGAGACACAACGGACGGCCGACAGTGAAAATAAGAAGCGTGCAGCGGAAATAGAACTATTAGGCAAAAATATCTCTAAAATAAAAATAGGACGCGACGCTACTACAGAACTAGGCTCCCTTATTACTATGGACGAATCTGTTGCCGCGAGAGATAGAACTTCCCCACCATGCGTTCCAATTCGAACAGAAGAAGGCAACCATCCCTCTTACGAAGACCGTCCACCGCAATTCGCCTCTCCGAGCTTACGGACCAAAGACGCGATAGTATGTATTCCGCAATTAAACGGTGAAGACAATATCGGAGTCGAAGAATTCATACGCGAAGTACGCGAATTACGAGCCATGTGTAGCGAACCCACGCTATTATTAAAAACGATCAAAATCGGGAAAATCGCGGGTAAAGCCGCAATGGCCATCTGCAATATACCGATATACGAATACGGACACCTGTACGATGCCCTAAGACGAAACGTAGCCACCCAAGACTCTGTTAGAGAACATCAAGACCAGCTACGCGAAACGAGACAGCGTCACGACGAAAGTGTGCAAAGTTATATCATCAGGTTCCGCAGAGCACTCAATAAGTTACAATACAGTATAACGAACGAATACCGTGACGAAATTACTAGACGAGCTATGAACGACAGGATTTTAAAAGACTCCGTGATCGATTTTATCCGAGGCCTGAAAGGCGAAATAGGACAATTACTACTCGCCAATCCACCATACAATATCCTTGAAGCCGAAAAGAAAGCCACCGACATCGAGCGATTCTTCGGGGAAGATCGAAATCGACGACCAAAACCAATAGAACGATTACGACTCCCTGAGCAGCAACGACTAACAACCAATAATCCTAATCCGATCACTAAAAAACCAACTCCAACACCCAATCCAATGCCAAGAAGCTTCCGACAAACCGAACAAATACCACTTGCCCAAAGGACACAATTAAAATGCTTCAAATGCAACCAGATCGGACATGTCTCCAGTCAATGTAAAAATTTTCGAACACCCAGCCAATTTCCGAGACCACCAGCAGTCCACAATCTCGAGACACACAAGGAAGAAATAGAGAAACCAACAGACCAGACCTACGAATTAACGCCACAACGGGAAGACTACCCACAGTACTTTTACGATCCGACGGACAGCGACATAAATTCCTCATTGACAGCGGAGCAGGAATTAATATACTCAAGCGAAGATGCGTATTACGACCAAGAATAACAAAAGAACGGAAATTCTCGATGGGACACTCTAAATTTGAAACCAACGAACACGCTTTGATAAAACTATTTGGCAAAACTCTAGAATTTTTTGTGGTAGAAGACAACTTTCCAATTATAGAAGACGGCATATTCGGTTTGCCAGCCCTATCTAAATTCAAATTTGAACTCTCGAATCATTATTGCAACAGGAAAACGACGTACCTCCAAAACAAGCAGTGTCAAAAACAGTCTACCTGGAAGGAAAACCGACAACGATATGCTTTATCAATTGTGGTGAGTGCCCAGCCAAAATGACTAATTTTATCGAAAATTCAAATACGTACGATCAAGTCTCCACGTTTAAAGATATAGTTAGACTTTCGCATATAGAGAAAACCCTCCGTGAACCAATCGAAAAGATATTGCTGTTCTACCTCGACGTATTCAATCTAGAGACCGACTTATTACCATGCACTAACCTTGCTAAACACACAATAACGTTAAAAGAAAATAAAATCATTAACACAAAATCTTACCGACCGCCTGAATGCCATAAAGAAGAAATCAAACGACAAATGGACGAAATGCTACAAAAGAACATTATAGAACCATCTGATTCTCCTTACAATTTACTAGTCTGGGTAGTACCAAAAAAGGCATACGCCTCAGGGAAACAGAAATGGCGAATTGCAATAGACTTCAGAAAAATAAACGAACTAACTGACCAGGACGCATATCCATTACCTGACATAGACGACATACTATCCCAACTAGGCAACGCAAAATTCTTCTCAGCCCTCGATTTATCCTCCGGATTCCACCAAATCCCAATGGACATAGACTCTAAAAAGTACGCAGCATTCTCCACACCACAAGGACACTATCATTACAATAGGATGCCATTCGGTTTAAAGAATACACCTGCAACATTTCAACGCATGATGGATACCGCGCTAAGAGGACTCATAAATAAACATTGCTTCGTATATTTAAACGACATTATAATATTCGGACAGTCGATTGAAGAGCACAATAGCAACCTCGCGATAGTATTGCAACGCCTACGCGAACTCGGACTCAAAATACAGCCGGACAAATGCGAATTTCTCAAACCAGAATTAGAATATCTTGGACATATAGTAACCGCCGAAGGTGTAAAGCCAAATCCCAAAAAATTAGAAGCCGTTAGCAATTTCAAACAGCCACGTAATCCCACAGACATCAAATCGTTCTTAGGACTAGCAGGTTATTACCGTAAGTTCATAAGAAACTTTTCTAAGATCGCGAAACCATTGACCGAACTTACAAGAAAGGAGACATCATTTCATTGGACAGATAAAACCCAGGAAGCATTCCAGACATTAAAAGACAAACTCTGTTCATCACCCGTACTAAAATTCCCAGACTTTGCGAAACCATTCACATTAACGACTGACGCCAGTAACGAAGGTATAGGTGCAATCTTATCACAGGACGGACATACATGTTGTTATATCTCGCGAACTCTAAACCCACCGGAACGAAATTATTCCACTACAGAAAAAGAACTTTTAGTAATAGTATGGGCCGTGAAACGCCTCCGACAATATCTGTTAGGACAGAAATTCCTCATCCGAACCGATCACCAAGCACTAAAATGGTTACAGAATTGCAAAGACCCCTCATCACGCTTGACGAGATGGCGACTAAAACTAGAAGAATACGAATACGACATAGAATACACGAAAGGAAAAGATAATACTGCAGCCGACGCACTATCTAGAATACATGTTCTGACCAGACGACTCGAAAATTTGAACATAGAACTCGATAAAAAATATCACGATTGGGAAAAATCTACCGACGCGTTACCCAAAATTCTCAAAATGACTCCGAACCGTAAATCTTTCTATCAATTATCCAAAACAGAGCTAGGAAATTACGACAGAATCGAATGGTTAACTAAATTAAACGAAATTATTCATATAAACGAAAAGATAGGTATAGGCGACGACAGTTTCACAGAGACCGAAAAGAACGCGATCAAACAAATTTTATTATTCCTGAACGACACTGTAAAAGAATTAAATTTTGCATGGGAACCAATTCAAACATATAGCGACGAAGAAATAGACGAATTATTGAAAGAAAATCACGATTTAGTAGGACACCCCGATATACAAAAGACATACGACCGCATTCGTGAACGGCACAGAGTACCAGATTTGATGAAACGCATACAATAACATATAGAATCATGCGACACCTGCCAAACATCTAACACTACACGTATCAGACCGCGCGAAGAACCTTGTATCACCGACACACCCCTCGAACCAAACGATAAAATTGCTATGGACTTATTAGGCCCACTGAAAAAGACGAAAAAAGGCAATCAGTACATTCTATCCATACATGACGAATTGACAAAATACTTAATACTCGTACCACTAAAAACTCAGCAAACGGAAACAATTTGGAACGCACTCTTGAATCATTACATTTACATCTTTTCCGCTCCAAAAAAGATATTAACTGACCGCGGACAGAATTTTATATCTAGTTTAATGCAACAGTACGAAGACGCGTTCAAAATCAAACATATCAAAACGACATCCTTCCACCCACAAAATAACGGATCGTTAGAACGGACACACGCAGTAATAACAGACATGTTAAAATCGATGCAGCGAAATTCGGATGAAGAATGGGACGATCAACTTAACTTTGTATGCCTTGCATATAACACAATGATACACGACTCTACTGGTTACACGCCATTCGAACTCACATTCGGACACCAAGCCAATCTTCCCTCCACAATATCCAAGAATCCCCAACGCACATACGCAGACGAAGTCACGTTCCGCAAAAAGGAATGGGACTCTAGACTCCGACACGCTCGCGAAACATTGATCAAAAGTAAACAGCGATATCAGCGCGATCAAAAACGTAAAATTATAAAACCTCAATCAGTTTTCAAAGAAGGAGACTCCGTTTTAATACATAACGATCATAAAAGGCATAAACTTGATGTGGAATGGTTAGGACCGTACACGATTGATAAGGTATGTACTCCATACTATCTGATTCAAGACAAAAAGATACACGGTAATCGTTTAAAACCTTACTTTCCAGGTCGACGCTCCTCTTTGCCGGAATAGTATCCGCGCAAATAAATATTACACCATTAGAAGGAAACTCTGTATTCGTAGAAAACATAGGAAAAGGATATTTATACAGCGACACTGCCAATGTAATAGTAGGATTAGACACTAGCGACATATACGAACAGATAAGCGCAATAGAATCATATAAATTAACAATAGACTCACGTGCAATCAGCAAACAATACGTCGAAGAGTTAGGCGGATTACAAAATCGCATCAATAACCTAAAACAACTCGCAAAACACTTGAAAGCGTTAACACATACCCGGAGCACACGAGGTCTGCTTAACATCATAGGTTCCGTATCGAAAAGTCTGTTCGGGACTCTCGACGATGATGATCTTACGCTCATAAACAAAAATATGGACGAACTATTCGATGATAATAATAAAATCAAGACCATAATAGCTAATTAAACAGCACTTATTAGAAAAATTGTAAACTCAGAAAACCTAAACCACTTAGAGAGATCATATAGTGATATATTAAAATTACAACAGCAGGCAAATATCGATAGATCTATGCTTAAGATAATCATGAAAGTCGGCACCGCGATGCAAACTTTACACTTCCAATTAGATGAAATAGTTAACGTCATGATATTAGGCAAACAAGGAATAATTAGTCCACAAATACTTGACCCCAATGAATTCATAGAAAATTACGCCAAGGCAATAGGTAGCCAGATGTACAACACCGCGATTTCTGCCAAAACCGAACATTTTCAATTCATACTCGACATCGGTGATCTTAAAATCTTCACAATAGATGACAAAATATTTTTCAAAATCATAGTACCTTTAGTCTCTAACACAGAATGGAACATATTACAAGTATATCCTATGCCGAGTAAAAGAAATGGAGTATTTTTGGCTCCAGTAGTCGAACATCAGATGTATTTAACTTCAGGTCTTTCATTTATAAACGCTGATATCGAGTATTTCAACAAACTTTGTAAGAATCGAGCCGGAACCACTATATGCAAACAAACACTACCAATCCATGACAGAAATTCAAGAACCGATTGTCGCAGCGAAATAATAAATTTCAAACCACACATTGAACATTGTCAAATAACTGTACTTAAGATTGAAGACATTAGCTTTATACCGCTCAAAACTAGCAACTGTTACATTGCGATACCAGCAAATCCGATAGAAATAGACACAATTTGCCAAACGAAACATACCTTACAAAAACTTGACAAGCCTTCCATCATAAGAGCTAACACTTCTTGCGATTTATTGTACAAAGACGAACACATGCGTATAGGCGAAACAAAAAACGAAGTCATATACGAAATCAAAACAAAAACCCTAGCGCTCAAAACAAACGATAGTTTCACTCATCTATTAGATAAACTCCAGCGAGCACCGAAAATAATAGATAATTTACAAGGCTATAAAACAACGATCGATAAAATAGGCGACGAGATAGAAACTCTTAATTTCGAACACAGAATTAAAAATATACAGTATTGGGGACTAACCACGCTCCAGATATTAGGGTACATAGCATTAGGCATACTAGGTATATATGGATTAAACAAAATAGGGGTATTCAAATGCATCAGGAAATGTATACCGAACAAATAATGTATCAATTTATTTTGCTGCCGAAATGAAACTGTAATCAACAGCCACAATGCGACAGCCCCACCAGTACCACTCACCCTGGGCTCAACACCCAACATCTATATTCCAACCAACACATACCACTCAGATGAAGAGGAGGAATCAGCTGTAATTTTCAAGCCACGTCAAGTCCGATTCCACAAAAGTCTTCTGAAGAAAACTTGAGGGATCAAGTTCAATCTAAGAAGGGGGGAATGTCACAGACGAAATTCGAGCAACTGTATATAACAAACCGAAATTCCGAACGCTTTATCGCGTGTGACCGTCCGGTCAGCACCCGTTCTCAGCCGCCTGAGTGGCATTCGATCACTTCAGCCGTTCTCCGAATTTTACACTAAGTATAAACAAAACCTTCTCCCACTCCAACGATTGGAAGAATATAAATGCTCCCTTCAAAATCATTCAGTCAGTCTAATAAAAAAATTCTTAACTAATCCAAGTATCGAAAGTGTATCATCGCGAACCGAAAAAATTGTATAAATTGAGTAAAAAATAAAAAGAACAATCTCCTTTTCGGAAATTAACAAGTTCCTTATTTTTACCTTAATTTTACACGACATCCTAATCGCTCCTATTAGGGTATCAACCATGACACACACCTTTCCTAGATGTAATGAGAATTTTCTATTATTGTCCTATTGCACCCCAAGATACCTAACCTTCTATTTAGTCATCAACAGGTACTTGCCCATATTGACGTCCTTGACCTTGTGATACGATTTCCGGTAAGTAGAATCACCTCCGTCTTGTCTTGAGCTAATTTCAATCCAGTTTCGGTACACCACCGATTCTTCTGCTACTTCAATATCGGGCCTACCACCAATCGTGGGACTCCTCTGAATTTTCCTACTAGGCTTAAAGGGATCACCTTCCTCGTCTCCCCTAGTCTTCGGTGCAACCGATATGGTGACGTTGTCACTTATTCTGATGTCCGACACTATCCTTGGGTTTTCAATACTAACCGCCAACCTCTTGCTATTCGCCTTTGCGCCAGTCGCTGTTACTGTACAAGGGGGTGCCTGGGGTTCCACCTCCTAGCCAAAACCGTTCGAATGTATCCAATCATAACCGAAAGAACTCGCCAAGTCGTCAACAAAAAGCCAGTATAATAGAAATAAAAAATATATAACGAATAAATAAATAAATAAGTATCTAAGAGCAAAACATAGTTATATCCTCATAATTAAATATTATCTTAGAAATTTCTACACAGCTACAATAAACTAAATCTATCAAGCTAAATTTATATAACGCTAAAATAAACTAAATATATCAAGCTAACGCCTGCGCTTCAATAAGAGGCCTGATGATACATACGCAGATCACCGCATGTATAAATAGATAATATAGTAATAAATAAATAAACAACCAGCTAACTAAATAAATAAATAAATGAATAATAACTAAATAACTAAATAATAAATAAACCAACATAACTAATAATAAATATTAATAATAAATAAGTAAATAAATAAATAATATCAAAACAAATAATACATAAATAATCAACCAATAGTTAAATAAATAAATAAATAAATAAACGAGTAAAGTAAATAAATAATATAAATAAGAAACGCATATACCTGCATTCCCCAACCCACACGACGCCGCGTAACTCAAATAAAGCCTCCACGTACGCAGCACCCGTCATACTTATTTATTCTTATTTATTCACCAAGGAAGTTTGACTCGAGTGGCGAAATAAATAAAATAAATAAAATAAACGATATATAACTAGAACTCTGGTCGACCCGACTTTATTTCTTCGTAATAGGAACTTAAGTCGAGCCGGCCGTACATACCCTAGTGTGCTGCCCGTAAGGTGGCGACGCCACACATCGACGCGACAAACCACCTCGCCTGCGCATCGTTCGGCACCACGCGTACGTCCTGCCACTACCATTACAATAATGGCGTCAAATCTATCCACGTGCGCGTCTCGATATTAAAGAAAATCGCGTATTTCTTGTATCTCACGTTGTCGCGCAATGCGAGTGCTACATCACATCCAGTAATACTCAATAACAATTCTTACCCGCTAGTATAAACTCTACGGCGAATACAATCCTCTCCACGCCACGCAGGTGCTCGCCGAGCCCCTGTTTGCCAGCAGGAGCCCGAGACCCGCTGCCCAATCGGTAAGCGTCCGTCCCCGAGAGTTGGTCCTGGGATTTCCCCATTGCATCGAGTGGGCATTGAAGTCCCAGAGGACGAGTACCTTGCGGGGGAGGCATCTCCCGACGCACTCGCCGACCCGTTCCAGGAAGTCCCTGTACGCAGCCAGGTCGATGTTGGGGGAGTCGTATACCGCTACCACCATTACTCCACTCCCGTATGGTCTGGAAGAGCAGATCTTGCGCCCTTCTCGACCTACAGAGATTGCATTGGAGGAGGCGCTTGAACTACTCGGTCACCTCTATGGCCTCCTCCCGACCATCTGCCGCTGCTGCTTTGGCGGTTCTCCCTGGTGTCCTTTCCGCAGCTGCTGGCTCGCGGATTGATCTCCTCCTCTTGACTTTCGGGGGGGGGGGGGGGGGGGACATTCCGCACCGCCCATCCTGTGATTGGCGGGCGTCCCGAGCGACTCGCACAGGGAGCACTTGGGAGCAGAGGCGGGACAGCCTCTGGCGCGGTGTCCGCTTCCGCCGCACCTGTAACACAGGTGCCCTCGATCCTTGCTGGACACGCATGTTGCGCGTACGTGCCCCACCTCCAGCACCTGAAGCACTGCAGGGGCCGCTTCGGGATGGCTCGAATCCTCGCGGTTGACCAGCCCAGGGCTATTTTCCCTGCCTGGGATACTTTCCGGGCTCCTGCCACCGGGCACTTGATCCAGGCAGACCCTAGGCCACCTCTGCCGCCGTTCTCGCCGACCTGAACCTCCGCGCAGCCGCATCCTGCCGCCGAGGCCAGTGCTTTCCGCAGCTCCTCCTTCTTGACCGAGATGTCTATCCCGGTATCTCGAAGCTCTGCCATCCAGGTAGGCGTGGCGACTCTCACCGCAGTTGCGTCTAGCGCCTCGGCCAGACGCGTCGCCAGCAGCGTCGCCAGCAGCGTCGCCTTTTCCCTGTTCCTGTCTCCAGGGAATCTGATGATGATGGCGCCCGTCATCGCCTTCTTCATCCCCACCTGCTCCACGCCGAGCTCCGAGAGCGGGACCTCCGGCTGCCTCGAGGACGTCGGCGTACGACATCCATGCTCCCTCGTTCAGCGTCAGAGTCACCGCGGATGTTCGCGGTGCGCGAGGGAGCGTGACCGCCTTGGGTGCCTGCGACGGTCCTCTGCTTGTTGCGGCGGCGCTCGCTTTCGCCGCGCCTGTCGTCCTGGGCTGGGATTGCTGCTGGCGTATCCTCGTCGGCGGTGCCACGTTCGCCCCTTTCCTCGCTGTCTCTCCTCCAACGGCGACGGCTGTCTTCCTCTGATTTTTGTTCTTCCGTCTCTTCTTCCTCGCCTCTACCACTCTCCACTCCCCACCCTCCTGCTCCCTCGGGAGTGTAACGTCAATTCACATCAGAGACCAGGCCACACACCACGGATAGGATGGCACCCAGATGTCTGCATATCCTCCCTCAATAGTCTTAGAGTAATGTTGTCTCATCGAAATTTGTTACTTTTCATCCAAACTCTAAGGTAAATATATTAAATTAATATACACAATGTATCCGGTTGATCTCAGACCACACATATATTTCGAAATTTATTTTTTATTTATGCCAAATTTAAATATATATTATTCGTTTTATATGATTAACAAACCATTCCTTATTCAAGTCAACTATATAATATTTTCTCTATTGTTGTGCATCTTAACTCTTATCATTCTAGTTGAAATTATAAATATTCGATTCAATTGCATTTTGTTCATAATCGAAGTGCCCCAGGATCAATGGATATTCGACGTGGAGACCGAATACTAGTTTTCTTGCCATTATTTCACGGTTATGCGTTCGGAATGATGAATACGGCAATAAGTTGCGGTGCAGCTGTGTACATAATGGGAAATTTCGAGTTAGAAACGTTACTCAGTTCCGTAGAAAAATACAGAATTACGCATATACCATTGGTCCCTCCAGTTTTAGTTGGTCTTGCGAAGCATCCAATGGTGCCAAATTACGATTTCAGCAGCGTGAGAGAGATCGTTTCCGGTGCGGCACCGCTTCCGCCGGATGTAAGTTTTTCGTCCAAACTACCCAACGTAATACGTTATAACGTTATTCTATAAAACGTAATACGTTATAACGTTATACCATATAACGTAATACGTTATAACGTCATACCATAAAACATAATACGTTATTACGTTATTCTATCTAACGTAATACGTCATAAAGTTATGCTATATAACGTAATACGTTATTACGTTATACTATATAACGTAATACGTTATAACTTTATACTATAAAACGTCATACGTTATAAAGTTATACTATATAACGTAATACGTTATAATGCTACACTACCTAACGTAATTCGTTATAACGTTATACTATATAACGGAATACGTTATAACGTTATACTATATAACGTAATACGTCATTACGTTATTCTATATACCGTAATACGTTATAACGTTATACTACCTAACGTAACACGTTATAACGTTATACTATATAACGGAATACGTTATCACGTTATACTATATAACGTAATACGTTATAACGTTATACCATATATCGTAATACGTTATAACGTTATTCTGTGGAACGTCATACGTTATAACGTTACACTATATAATGTAATCCGGTAGAACGTTATACCATATAACGTAATAAGTTAGAACGTTATTCTCTTAGACGTAATGAGTTATAAAGTTATACCATATGTCGTAATACGTCATAACGTTATTCTGTGGAACGTCATACGATATAACGTTACACTATATAATGTAATACGGTATAACGTTATACTATATAACGTTAAACCGTTATAACGTTATTCTATAAGACGTAATACGTTACAACGTTATACCATATAACGCAATACGTTACAACGTTATACCATATAAATTAATACGTCATAACGTTATACTATATAACGTAATACGTTATAACGTTATACCATATAATGTAATACGTTATAACGTTATTCTATAAAATACAATACGTTATAACGTTATACCATATGACGTAATACGTTATAACGTTATTCTAAGTAACGTCATAAGTTATAAAGTTATACTATATAAAGTAATACATTATAACGTTATGCTATATAACGTAGTACGGTATAACGTTATACTGTATAACGTAATACGTTACAACTTTACACTATAAAACGTAATATGTTATAACGTTATTCCATATAACGTTATACTATATAATGTAATACGTTATACCTTTAAACTTTAAAACGTAATACGTTATAACGTTATACCATATAACGTAATACTTTATAACGTTATTCTGTGTAACGTCATACGTTATAACGTTATTCTATGTAACGTCATACGTTATAACGTTACACTATATAACGTGATACGATATAACGTTATACTGTATAACGTCATACGTTATAAAGTTACACTATATATCGTAACTCGTTATAACGTTATACTATATAACGTAATACGTCATAATGTTATACTACCTAACGTAATATGTTATAACGTTATAACGTTATACCATATAACGAAATAAGTTATAACGTTATACCATATAATGTAATACGTTATAACGTTATACCATATAATGTAATACGTTATAACGTTATTCTATAAAATACAATACGTTATAACGTTATACCATATGACGTAATACGTTATAACGTTATTCTAAGTAACGTCATAAGTTATAAAGTTATACTATATAAAGTAATACATTATAACGTTATGCTATATAACGTAGTACGGTATAACGTTATACTGTATAACGTAATACGTTACAACTTTACACTATAAAACGTAATATGTTATAACGTTATTCCATATAACGTTATACTATATAATGTAATACGTTATACCTTTAAACTTTAAAACGTAATACGTTATAACGTTATACCATATAACGTAATACTTTATAACGTTATTCTGTGTAACGTCATACGTTATAACGTTATTCTATGTAACGTCATACGTTATAACGTTACACTATATAACGTGATACGATATAACGTTATACTGTATAACGTCATACGTTATGAAGTTACACTATATATCGTAACTCGTTATAACGTTATACTATATAACGTAATACGTCATAATGTTATACTACCTAACGTAATATGTTATAACGTTATAACGTTATACCATATAACGAAATACGTTATAACGTTATACCATATAATGTAATACGTTATAACGTTATTCTGTAAAATGCAATACGTTATAACGTTATGGCATGTAACGTAATACGTTATAACGTTATACCATATAACGTAAAATCTTATAACGTTATTCTATACAACGTAATATGTTATAAAATTATACTATATAACGCAATACGTTATAACGTTATACCATATAACGTTATACGTTATAACGTTATAGTATATAACGTAATGGGTTATAACTTTACACTATAAAACGTAATATGTTATAACGTTATACCATATAACGTTATACTATATAACGTAATACGTTATAACGTTATGCCATATAACGTAGTACGTTATAGCGTTATTCTATGTAACGTCATAGGTTATAACATCACGCTATATAATGTAATACGCTAGTACGTTATACTATATAACGTAATACGTTATCTATGTAACGTTATAAGTTATAACGTTACACTATATAATGTAATACGTTATTACGATATACTATATAACCTAATACGTAATGACTTTATACTATATAACGTAATACGTTATAACGTTATACTATATAACGTAATACGTTATAATGCTACACTACCTAACGTAATTCGTTATAACGTTATACTATCTAATGTCATACGTTATAACGTTATTCTATCTAATGTAATACGTTATAACGTTATACTATACAATGTAATACGTTAGAACATTATACCATATAACGTAATACGTTATAACGTTATACCATACAATGTAATACGTTATAACGTTATTCTTTGAGATGCAATACGTTATAACGTTATACCATATATCGTAATACGTTAAAACGTTATTCTGTGGAACGTCATACGTTCTAACGTTACACTATATAATGTAATACGGTATAACGTTATACTATATAACGTAATACGTTAGAACGTTATTCTCTAAGTCGTAATACTTCATAACGTTAAACCATATGTCGTAATACGTCATACCGTTTTTCTGTGGAACGTCATACGTTATAACATTAGACTATATAATATAATACGGTATAACGTTATTCTATATAAAGTAATACGTTATAACGTTACACTATATAACGTAATACGTTATAACGTTATATTATATAACGTAATACGTTATACCTTTACACTGTAAAACGTAATACGTTATAACGTTATACCATATAACGTTAAACTATATAACGTAATACGTTATAACGTTATACCATATAACGTAATACGATATAACGTTAAACTATATAACGTAATGCGTTATAACTTTACACTATAAAACGTAATATGTTATAACGTTATACCATATAAAGTTATATTATATAACGTAATACGTTATATCGTTATGCCATATAATGTAATACGTTATAACGTTATTCTATGAAACGTCATACGTTATAACGATATATTACCTAACGTAATACGTTATAACGTTATACTATATAACGTAATACGTTATAACGTTATATTATATTACGTAATACGTTATAACGCTGTTCTATGTAACGTCATACGTTATAAAACTATGCTATATAAAGTAGTACATTATAACGTTACACTATATAACGTAATACGGTATAACGTTATGCTATATAACGTAATACGTTACAACTTTACACTATAAAACGTAATATGTTATAACGTTATACCATATAACGTTATACTATATAATGTAATACGTTATACCTTTACACTATGAAACGTAATACGTTATAACGTTATACCATATAACGTAATAGTTTATAACGTTATTCTGTGTAATGTCATTCGTTATAACGTTGTTCTATGTAACGTCATACGTTATAACGTCACGCTATATAATGTAATACGCTAATACGTTATATTATATAACGTAATACGTTATAACTTTACACTATAAAACGTAATATGTTATAACGTTATACCATATAAAGTTATATTATATAACGTAATACGTTATATCGTTATGCCATATAATGTAATACGTTATAACGTTATTCTATGAAACGTCATACGTTATAACGATATACTACCTAACGTAATACGTTATAACGTTATACTATATAACGTAATACGTTATAACGTTATACTATATTACGTAATACGTTATAACGCTGTTCTATGTAACGTCATACGTTATAAAACTATGCTATATAAAGTAGTACATTATAACGTTATACTATATAACGTAATACGGTATAACGTTATGCTATATAACGTAATACGTTATAACGTTATTCTATGTAACGCCATACGTTATAACGTTACACTATATAATGTAATACGTTATTACGATATACAATATAACGTTATACTACCTAACGTAATACGTTATGACGTTATACTATATAACGTAATATGTTATAACGTTATACTATATAACGTAATACTTTATTACGTTATACTATATAACGTAATACGTTATAACGTTATACTATGTAACGCCATACGTTATAACGTTACACTATATAATGTAATACGTTATTAAGTTATACTATATAACGTTATACTACATAACGTAATACGTTATAATGTTATACTACCTAACGTAATACGTTGTAACGTTATTCTATAAAATGTAATACGTTATAACGTTATATCATATAACGTAATACGTTATAACTTTATACTATAAAACGTAATACGTTATAAAGTTTTACTATATAACGTAATACGTTATAACTTTATACTATAAAACGTAATACGTCATAAAGTTAAAGCATATAACGTTATAGTATATTACGTAATACGTTATAACGTTATACTATACAATGTAAAACGTTAGAACGTTATTCTATGTAACGTCATCCGTTATAACGTTACACTATATAACGTAATACGGTATAACGTTATACCATATAACGTAATATGTTATAACGTTATACTATAAAACGCAATACGTTATAACGTTATACCATATAACGTAATACGTTATAACGTTATTCTATGTAACGTCATCCGTTATAACGTTACACTATATAACGTAATACGGTATAACGTTATACCATATAACGTAATACGTTATAACGTTATACTATATAACGTAATACGTTATAACGTTATACCATGTAACGTAATACCTTATAACGTTATTCTATGTAACGTCATCCGTTATAACGTTACACTATATAACGTAATACGGTATAACGTTATACCATATAACGTAATACGTTATAACTTTATACTATAAAACGTAATACGTTATAAAGTTTTACTATATAACGTAATACGTTATAACTTTATACTATAAAACGTAATACGTCATAAAGTTAAAGCATATAACGTTATAGTATATTACGTAATACGTTATAACGTTATACTATACAATGTAAAACGTTAGAACGTTATTCTATGTAGCGTCATCCGTTATAACGTTACACTATATAACGTAATACGGTATAACGTTTTACTATATAACGTAATACGTTATAACGTTATACCATGTAACGTAATACGTTATAACGTTATTCTATGTAACGTCATACGTTATAACGTTACAGTATATAACGTAATACGGTATAACGTTATACCATATAACGTAATACGTTATAACGTTATACCATATAACGTAATACGTTATTACGTTATTCTATATATCGTAATACGTCGTAACGTTATTCTGCTGAACGTCATGCGTTATAACGTTACTCTATATAATGTAAATCGTTATAACGTTATACTATATAACGTAATACGTTATTACGTTATTCTATCTAACGTAATACGTTATAAAATTATACTTGTCGGAGATAAGATGACACCGGTGCCTTCCCTCTGAAACCTCGGGAAAATCCATAGAAACATTGTAATTAAAATCTACAGTTGTAACTAAACGATTTGCCGTCATTCTAACCAATTGTATTTGTTTAAGTCTTGTGACAATGAGCTTGGGCTCAATTCGACAATTAGTCGGCGAACGTGGCCGCGGTCAACGGGACGAACTCTCCATTTAACAAAGGCATTGAGTAATCCTATAGCTCTCCTTAAAAGAAAGATTCGTAGCGGCACTTGGCAGTAAACATTCCAACGGTTTCTGTCCCGTAGCTTGCCACACGCAGATCCTATTCTCCGGGCAGGATGTTTACCAGATGTCGACGCGTCTCCACAGTACGTGATCGGCTAGCCCGAGGACCGTCATAAACACTAATATCTAGTTACCTAAAATTCTTCAACAGATACACAGTCTTTGTCCCAGTTACGGGAAGACAGGAGAGACCTATTTTTCCACGAACGACGTCTCCCACTAGCAACCCTCCCTCAAGGGCAGCTAGCATCCTTTTCTAACTACCGATATGGAGATTGGCCAATTAGCAGCAATGTCAATTTCTCTTACATTCCGAACGTAGGATGTCCCCGACGAATCCGATGATCTCGTGTCCTTAGACACACCCCGTCTTAGTTTTCCTATGGGGTATCACCGGGACGGGAAGTCATTCTCTCTTGCGGTCTCATCGACAAAAAGGATTAACTCCTTACGGTCAGCGAATATTAACGCAGAATCCGACTTAGATTTTTGCGAGTGCGTACGACTACCGTCCCGTTGTCCGCGGATTCGTTATTGAACCTAGGATCATTGTCATTAGTCTCTCGAGTATCTAATTACCACGGTTACATGTCCGGTTCTATGGTAATCACATTTGCACCAGTCAATGTCTTCTCTATTGCATAACGACAATGTGTAATCCAAATGAAGATTCGTGTCACGCTCCTAACTGTAATTCTAATGTAAACCCGAAATTTAATCGGGTTAAAATTAGAATTTAAGGAGCGTAACGATTGTTTGTTCGACCAATCGCGGGGAGACGTAGTCGCTAGGAGAGACGTCAACGGGAGTCGTAAATTCCCGTTACGATTATAACAATCGACACCACGACTTGATCGATCCCCTGATTTCCGTTGAGATAATAGGGGTGATTGAGTTTGTATAACACTATGATTCACAGAATAATTAATTATATATTTCCAACACTTAGATTACACTGATGAGCATAGATAGAGAGATAATCACTTATCGCACGAAGATAAGATAGATATGTACGTTAGAGCAGGGCTCTTATAATTGGATTTAATGTATTAGTGGACGTAGCACTATAAGATATTTAGCAGAGGAAATGTATGCTCGACAATACCGAGACCGACTCTCGTGTTATGCTTAGACTGCCCCGATAGGCATTAGCGTTACTACTTAGTAGTTGACTTTTCCAACGATGTAGAAGAAGCGAAGTTGAGTGACGATGCTGTGTCGGAGGAAAGCTAGTGATGGGTGTGTCTAGCGCACGGGATCATCGGATTTGTTCATGACATTTTAGGTCAGGAGGTGAGGCCAGTATACATTGCCTCGGATTGGACAAACGAAGGTTGGAGGACTAGGAAGGGCCTTAACCGCCCTCGATAGAAAGTTGCTGGTAGGAAGCATCGTACGTGAGAAAAGCTAACTTTCCCGTGTCAAGCCGTAGTAAACAATAGTCTTTGGAAACTGATTTAGAAAAGACATTTGTTGGGTCCGAAGGACCTTAGCAGGCAAGTGACTCGAGTGTATGACGGGTGCTTAAGGCTATTGAGGGTACGCCGTACGGTAGAGCGGACATCTGGTGTCCGTCTGACCCGCGGTGTGTGACCTGGGCCAGGCAGAGAGTCGCCCGGCGTAACAACGATTCTTCGATTGAATTGGTCATCGTTTTACACAACAGAGATTATATTTACGCGAATATACAAGATTTTACAAAATATTATGAATATTGAGTTTAATGAATGATAAGATTAACAAACGATAAGTTTAACTAACGATTAGATTAAAGAATAATAAGTTTAACGAATAATAAGAGTAACGAATAATATGTTTTACTAATAATAAATTTAACGAATATTGAGATTAACAATTTATAGGTTTTACGAATAATGAATTTAATTAACACTATTAACAATGTTCCTGGGTTCAAACGAATCCACGGTCAACGGGACAACTCTTTTCTATGCGTAGAATAATTTTTAAACACAAAAATACGATTGCTGAGACACTCGGTAAATTGCTCGATGTATCACTTTCCAAGGCGATCACACGAATGTATATCTGATGAAAATCTTTTTCGCTATACGAATGCATTTGTTTGTTATATGCTCGCTGGAGACATCGAGAAGGTTCCAATCGTTGTTGCTAGGCAATTTCTGTCAAAAGTTTGTTGTATACTCTTTCGAAACATCGAGAAAGATCCAAACGCCGTTACTAGGCAGTTTCTGTTTGGAGATTGATTCCTAATACGTGTGTCCCATTATATCGACATCTTTAAAGTACAATTCTATGTGATTTCTAGGGAGAACAATACAACCGATCCACACCTTCGTCAGGCAAAACGTTTATCCCGTGACCGTGGCTACGTTCGGCGACCAGTTGTTACCTCGAACCCACTTTCGCTATCACAAATATCGAACAATTACAAATGACAACAATTGCTTAATTACAGCTATGATAAAATCTAGGCTAAAGCATTAGAAGATTTTCCCAAAATTGCAAAGGGAAGGCTCTGGTTTTCGTTTCATCTCCGACATATATATATGTCGGGTTTACATTACAATTAGGGTTAGGGGCGTGAAACGAATCTTCGTTTGGATTACACGTCGTCATTATGCAATAGAGAAGACATTGGCTAGTGCAAATACAATTATCATAGAACCGGACAAGTAACCGTGGTAATTAGATACTCGAGAAACTAATGACAATCATCCTAGGTTCAATAACGAATCCGCGGTCGACGGGATGATAGATGAACGTACTCACAAAATCTATGTCGGACGCGTAATATTCACCGGTCGTAAGGGGTTACTCTTTTTCATCGATGAGATCGCGAACGGGAATGACCTTCCCGTCCCGATGATGCCACAGAGGAAAACTATAATGGGGTGTGTCTAAGGACACGAGATCATCGGATTCGTCGAGAAAAGCCTTCGTTCAGAAAGTAAGGGAAATTGGCGTTGCTGCTAATTGGTCAATCTCCATATCGGTGGTTAGAAAAATATGTTAGCCATCCTCGAGGGAAAGTTGCTAGTGGGAGACGCCGCTCGTTGAAAAATAGGTCTCCCCTATTTTCCCGTAGTTGGGACAAAGACTGTTTGCCTGTTTGAAGGACTTTAGTTGATTAAATCTTAAGATTTATAACGGGCCCTCGAGCTAGCTGAACATGTACTGCGGAGACGCATCGACATCTGGCAATCATCTTACTCGAAGAATAGGGTCTGCGTGTGGCGAGCTACGGGACAGAGACCGTTGGAATGTTTACTGACGAGTGTTACAACTATTTCCTTTTTAAGGAGAGCTACAGAATTATTCCATGCCTTTGTTAGACAAAGCGTTCATCCCGTGACCGCGGCTACGTTCGGCGACTGACTGTCGCCTCGAGCCCAAGCTCATTATCACAACTCTCGAACAATTACAATCGGATTGAATAACTACAATTGTTCAATTACAGCTATAGTAGACTCTAGGTTACAATGTTGCGGGATTATCCAAAATTCCAAAGGCTCCGGTGTTCTTTCATCTCCGACATATATATGGAATGTTGTAATATTTTCGGAAATCAGGCGATCGATTTGTGAAAACTCAACAATCGATTGTCTAAGTCTTCTCTTTCTCCTTCTGGCTCTTAACTTGCTTTTTTCTTTGTTCAATCTTCGCTTCTCCAAGTCCTGTTTTATTTTCTATCCCAAGTCCCCGTCCTCCTCTATTCATATCGTTCGACCGACTCCCAGTAAACACAGTGAAAGTCAAACCGTCGGTTGATATTCTAAATTCTATAGAATTTACATATATATAATGTTTATTGCCTAAGAAAAATATAAATTACATATGTGTATTCACAATAAACAACGAATTTCTATTTGGAAGTTTCTTTTTTATTTATTTATTTGGATTTTACAATTTGTCCAGTAGGACATTTGGTAAAATGTTGTAGCTGTATACTAATATAACATGTGGGTGGCTACCCCCAGCGGGGTACTACCATCGTGTTTGTTGGGTTATGTCCTCTGCGAGATCGGTTGGGTGTTTCCTTTTTAATCTTCTTTTTATGCTTGATGTGTCGACCGTTTCCGCTGCCAGCCGGTTTAGGTGCGTTGCTATTCTTTCTCCGTACCTTCTTGCACTTTTGTTGATCTCCTCCTTGACCGTTGATATTCCCAGGTCTTTCCGAATGTCCTCGTTTCTAACGTACCATGGCGCGTTTACTATTGTTCTGAGTATTTTAGATTGCGATGCCTCTATTTTGATTATATGGCTCATTGCTGCTGTTCCCCATAGTGTTATTCCGTACGTCCAGATTGGTTTTATGACCATTTTATATATTTTTAGTTTGTTTTCTATGCTTAGTTTGGATTTTCGACTTGTTAGCCAGTACATTTGTCTCCTTGCCATCTGTATTTTGTCTATTGTTGCTGTAATATGCTGTTTCCATGTGAGTCGTGTATGTAAGTGGAGTCCTAGGTATTTGACTTGCCTTGTTTGTATTCTGTGTGTGCCGTTTAGTTCAATGTTTGGTGGTTTCTGTTTTCGCAGTGTGAATGTAATATGTTTGCATTTATCGGGGTTTGCTTTGATTTGTTTCGCTTGAAGCCACTTTTCTATTTTTGTGATGTGTTCTTGTAGTAATGTAACTGCTGTTGCAGGGTTAGTGTGCCTGACTAGTACAGCTGTGTCATCCGCGAATGTCAGTATTTTGCTATTGTTAGTTGTTGGTATGTTGGCCGTGTATAATGTATATAAAATTGGTCCTAGGACGCTTCCTTGCGGAACTCCTGCCTTGATTTCTTTAGCTTCCGAGTGTGTCTTTTTGATTTTTACTATGAAGCTTCTGCTGCTTAGGTATGATTTGATTAGTTGATATATCTGCCCCGAGAACTGTTTCCTGATTGATTGTAGTAGGCTAGTGTGGTTTATTTTATCGAATGCTTTTTCGATGTCCATAAAGAGTGCCGTGCAGTATTGTTTTGTTTCCAGCGCCTGTAGGATTTCATTGACGAGTCTTTGCGTTTGTTTTATTATGGAGTGTTTGTTTCTGAATCCGAATTGGTGATCCGGTATTAGATGGTTCTTCTCTATTATTGGTTTTATCCGGTCGTAGATTATTTTCTCTACTATCTTAGAGAACACCGGAAGTAGTGAGATTGGTCTGTAGGACATGGTTTCGTGTGGGTCCTTGCCTGGTTTGGGTATCATTATGATTTTTGCCAGTTTCCAAGCTTTTGGAAAGTATTGTATTCTTAGTATTGCGTTTACTATTATTGTGGTTTGTCTTATCGCTTTTGGCGGAAGGTTTTTCAAGATTTTGCCGTTAATTAGGTCGATTCCTGGTGCTTTATTGTTTTTTGTTTTCTCGATTATGTTTCTGATTTCTTGTGCTGTTGCTTTGGGTATGGTGATTGTCAGTTGGTGTACTAGTAGTTAGCGCATCCGCGTCCGTATGATTATTGTGGTTGCTATTGTTGATGTTGTGTGGGGTGAATGTGTTGCCTAGGTGGTTGGAAAATTCTTCAGCTTGCTCTTCGTTGCTTCTTGCCCATGTGTTGTCTGCTCTTCTGATTGTTGGTACCATTTTTGTTGTCTTCTTTATTTTTTGGTGACTTTCCATAGGGAGTAATTGTTGTTTTCGTGAGCAGATAGTGACTCGATGAACTTTGTGAACTCGTTGTTGTTGTGCTCTTTTATTTTGTTCTTTATTTATTTTGTGAGTTTGTTTAGGTGTTTTTTGTTTTCTTTTGTTCTGTGTTTTTGCCATTTTGCTTTCGCTTTTCTTTTTTCTCTAATTTTTTCGAGGATGTCTAGTGGAACTGTTTTTGTTTGTCTGTTGGTTGTTTCAGGTATAGTGGTTGCCCTTGCTGCTTCTTGGATAGTTTCTGTGAGTGTTGTTACTGCTTGATCGATGTGTTCAGGTGTTTTCAGTGGGATGTTGCAGCTGATTTTGCTCTCTATTATTTCTTTGAATATT
Organism: Bombus huntii; assembly: GCF_024542735.1. Lineage (NCBI taxonomy): Eukaryota > Metazoa > Arthropoda > Insecta > Hymenoptera > Apidae > Bombus > Bombus huntii. The sequence continues at coordinate 1,536,458 of NW_026099316.1, read as the reverse complement.
TGCCATTTGGTGGTTTTATTGCATAGCTTCTCTGTGCTGCTGTAAAGTATTGGTTTGTTTCTGTATGAAATTATTATGGGCGTATGTTCGGAGCTAAGCTCGAGGCTGGATGCTATGCTTAGTTTATTTGCGTTTAGTCCCTTTGTAACTGCAAAGTCTAGCAGGTCAGGTATTTTGCTCAGGTCTGTCGGCCAGTATGTCGGTCTTCCTGTGGATAATATATTGAGGTTATTATTTCTGATGTATTTTTCCAGGGTTCTGCCTCGAGGTGTGGTGATTCTTGATCCCCATAGCGTGTGCTTTGAGTTATAGTCTCCCGCTGCAATATACTTGTCACCTAAGTGTCGGAAGTAGTCTTCCCACATTTGCGTTATGATTTTGTGTCGCGGCGGTACGTATACTGCTGACAACTGCAGTTGGTTGCTGTTAGTCTGTACGGTAACGGTGGTTGCTTGTATATGTTCCTTACTGACCTTGCTGTGTAGGTGATGTTTAATGTCGTTTTTTATTACTACTGCCGTCCCTCCGTGTACTTTCCCTGAGGGATGCTTGGTGTCGTATATGGTGTAGTGCGGTATTTTTATGTAGCTTTTTATTGTGAGGTGTGTTTCTGAGACGAGTAGTATATCGGTGTTACTGCTGGACAGGAATGTTTTAGTTTCTAGGGCCCTTTGTTGTAGGCCGTTAGAGTTCCAGGCTGCTATTTTAAGGCTTCTTGATATAGGACACGGGTTTCCGCCGTTTGGCTATAGGCGTAGCCGTTCGTAGTTTTCTCTTCCCCACTTGCCGCACTTTCTCCGGAGCACTGTTGCACACGCCCGTTTAGCTCGGCTGCTCGGGCAGAACTGTTTGAAAGTGGTTCTGGTAAAAGTGCCGTTACGCGACGGTACGACGTAGCCATACCATATTTTGTGTTGGGTTTACATTTTTAACATTACAGTTTGTAATTTAATTTAAGCCGTTTAAAAACCGTACTTTTACACGATATTGTCTTTTCTTTCTTTTTCCGTCCTGAAAATTTGGTCGCAAAACAGGACAGATCGGTGGCCTATTTTTACTTCTTGTGGGGCTGAGTGAGCGGCGGGCGAAGGAGGGGGAGAGGTGGAGCATGTCATGAAATGGTCCTTGCGCAGTAATCGCGTACAGATATCGCCCATAGGCTCAAAGCTTAACCAATTACTGAGCAATATTAATCCGTCCTCGTCACTATCTAAGCGGTCGCCGTAGAATTCGATAACGTTCACTCGTCATTCGTATCCGGTACGCAGTAGAGTGCGCGTTGTACATGAATTTACCGAAAGTTTTAATTTTTCTATCTAGAAAATTAACTTTCTATATTAAGTTTCTATAAAAAGAGATTGATTTAACGTGGATAGAGTTTTTATACATAAAGGTTTATAAAATAAAAAGACATTCGCACGCGTAGTAGCTTTGTGTAAATAATTGTAACCTAAAAATTTGTTCAATAATAGATAGGGTAATGCAGTAACCGGACAGGAAACTATTCTTCATATAAAGGTAAGTGAACACAAATATATTTAACCTTCTTATTTTAGGTGGCTTTTCATTTTTATTACATTTTTCGTTTCTATATACATAACATGTAGAAAACCTGTAGAAATCTTGTCGTATTGAACTACATAACTTTTGTATTTTCTCCGGTAACAATTTCGTCTTAATGTCCATAACTATATTCCGAGCTATGAAAAATAAGCGATCGCTAGTTGTTTGCGCTAGTCGTTCGATTTTTGTCAAGCCGACTGGAAGTTAGGCTGTTCGCTTATGTTAATACAGTGCCAAACGGAAATATTGGCATAGTCCGGATCATCGTACAAAATTTTTTGTAAATCTGTAAAGGAAGTAATTCTCTATTTAATCCTTTTGTAAAATATAGCTTTCAACTCCAAAGTTTAAGTATGCCATGAATCATGAAGTTTAAAAATGATTATAACAAAGAAAAAACATAAAAGTACTCCTGTACAATGAGTTTTGGAAAACATTGATCGATGAACCGTTAATCTTATAAAGTGGAAAATCATCCAGCAGAGTTTTCTTGTGACAGTTTTCTTTTTTAAATTTTCGTCTCGTTCGCCATTATCGCAATCGAATAAATTTTGCTCATTAGATAAATATTGGAATTCACTAGCAGAAAAAGGGCAATTTCCTGGAAATACGTGTATTTTCATCTTTTTTTGCTTAATTCAGTTAAGCAGTGTGCAATTATTTTTTACATAACAAACGATAATGCTTAGACTTGTCACGACTTCGAAATGATTCTCATTGTTTGTGCTTATGCTCGGAATAATTGTGCTTAGTAATTTCGTGGTTAATACCGTAATCTACTATATATGCATGAAAGTAGCGAGTTAATTGATTTATTAATTAAAATTTTTAAGAATAAATTATTTTTGGAGCTACGTAAGTCCTTTTCAGAGAAAGTAGGATTTACGCTAATTGGCCTCTGAATCTTCCATAGACATATGTAATAGAAATAAATAAAATTTTTACTAAATAAATGTAATATCGTGATATAATGTGTTTACAAAGAGTGGACAATAGAGATGTTAATCAGACAGAAAAAGACGATTGTTGTTCAACCTGAACTATTCACGCCAAACGCACAGAAAACAGCGCAATCCACACTCTCTCGGCAACGCCACTCGCAACCTCTGCTTTTCGACTCGCACGCTGCTTTTCGACTCGCACGCTGCTTTTCGACTCGCACGCTGCTTTTCGACTCGCACGCTGCTTTTCGACTAACGCTCTGCCCGTTGCCGCATTCTATTGTCTATTGCTGGGCCCACCGCACACGTGTTCTACAGACGCTCGTAGCCAGGGTCACGTAGGTCCTTTCGACTATTTACCTATTTACCTGAAGGACCCGGTAATGCATCGATGGAGCCGACAGCGCCTCGGCTCTCGCGACATTGTCTGTAGTTAGCTCGACGTTTCTTGGGCCCTTCTTCCCGATACTACATAAATAATATACAATTTTCGGGCGATATCTTCTTCCCGCGTTCTAATTATATTTTCAATTATTTTGATTTTTCTAAGTGCACTCTTACGCATCCTTGTATATGCAATCCTTCCCTTATTCCCATTCCTGTTAATATTAGTTGTTTTTCAAAGCTTTTGTTTCATTCATTTTATTGGCTATCATTTTGTATCAAATTCAAGAATTTTCGTTGCCAGAAATTTAAGGTAAATGCATTTTATGATATTTAAGGAAACTTATTCTTGTTATTATTATTATTATTAACAAGTTCCATTTATTCGTTATCTTTCCTAATCATTATTTACTGTTACGATCCGGTTTTGATCTTCGGTATTCGTAACCGTTACTTATTATTCTCGATTTCGGGCCCTAGCTTCCTCAAATTGACGCTTGAATCAAAACTGTAGTTGCTGCCACAAGAAATAGTCGTTAAACTATTTCAATTAGTTCGACTCTCGTTCGTTATTTTCGAACCAAGGCTAACGACTGAATGGAATAGATTGAAAACTTGTCGCGCCTTTCTAAAGTGCAACGCTATTTTTAATTTTCAAACTGTCATATTCTTGATATTCTAATTCGTTGATATGACTGTAGGAGTAGCATTAACTATTGTATTAATACGACTGGTAAATAAACTCCACGTTTCAGCTTAGCTGCTGTGGGTAGGAGAGTACTTGCGCGGGAAGGATTAAAGTTTTCTAGGAATAAATAAATAATTTCAATGTCTCGTAACTGGTAATTTATTCGATTTTATTTACTTATATATTTATTATCAAAATTCTGGTCTTAACTCTCTATGTAGTTTATAAAACGAGAATAATTATCGCTTTCCTAAACTATTGGCAATGCAGCCCTAGATCGCGTTCGGGTATAGGTGAGTTCGATGGATAAAACTAATTTCTGTTTGTTCTGTGGTTTCCTAATTTTAAGGTATTCCTAATTTTTTCTAATTTTTTCTTCTTCTCTTCTAATTTCGGGAAACGTTTAGTCAACGTTTTGCACGTTTCCTGCTGGTATAGCCTCTACCTCTACGATTCCTTCTTGCTTTTGGCATTTCTTTTATGTGTATTGTCGATCGCACTTCAGAAATATTGTTGTAGATGACTTTTGTAGACAATGTTTGATCGTGAAATGTATTAGACGAGATTGCTCGTTGTTGAAATTGTCGAATATATTTAAAATAATTGAATAAATATGTATGCAAACCATAATCGCTAAGACGCCCGTACAGTGTATAAGTCGCAAAGTAAGATCGCTAATAAATATTCGATAGATAACTGGTTGATAACTCTAGATAATTAAATTCTTTTCGGTTGCGTCCGTTTATTTATGCTGATCGGGAGAGAACCGGAAAATCGAATTCTTCTACGTTTGACGGTTGCACGAAGCGGCGACATTGTTTTGCCCGGATATTATTTGTTCTTACATTACTTGGAACCTAACGGTCTTGATACTCCGAGGCAAAACAACAACATCATTTAAATTGTGTTCTGACTCATGTGCCGCTACATCACCCCCTACCAGTGATAACGTTTTTATTAAGTTAAACTTTTGAAATATTTACAGAGTTTCTATTTGTCATCGTTATTTTCTTCTTTTTTTTAATTATCGATACACTCGATCCGACAATTTACGACGTCTAACCGAAACCTGCCGGGAACTGATCGGTAAAGCGGACCCTACGTCCGGACCGCGCAACATACCTATTCCTGGAGTTTTCTTCCGCGATTCGATCGCTGCTTGCGCTGTTTTCGTCGTTCGCGTTCGCCTGATCTACCGGAATTAGTATGTCAAGAGATACGGCGATTTTTCCTTATACTACAAACGCCGGTTTTAGACGGTCTGTGGAAACCGTTACGTCGCGATTATTAATTTCGGCGGTGTAATTTTTTCGCCTCTTTTTATGACTTCAAACGTTCCGTCATACGGCGGCTGGAAAGGGCCCCCTATCGCGTCATGACATAAGAAAACATACGGTTTCTAATTCTAAGAAAACGAAAATTTTCTTTTCGCCATGATGCGTGACCGGATGCGGCCTGACCTTCCCCATCCCTTCTTTAAGCCGGTTCGCGTACTCCGAGTTGGCCTGCTGCTCGGTTGCTATGAAAAATTTCGCCGGCAATCGTATGCCGGTGCCGTAAATCATTTCGGCTGCCGTTGTGTTTAAGTCCTCTTTTATCGCGGTTCGAATGCTTAATAATATAATGGGTAAAATGTCGATCCAGTTGCTCGTGTCGAGACACTTTATCGCCGCTTTCAATTGTCTGTGTAGGCGCTCTACCATCCGAGCTATCCAAGTGGAAAGGAGAGCCGAAGCAACGGTTGGCGCTTCCATATCGACGATGGGAGTGGCTTCGGGCCAACGCGAGAAACGATCGATACACTTTGGACAATATCGATAACCTTGTGAATATGGCATGACGATAATGTCTAGTGTATGTGTTGGAACCGGCCTTCTAACGTTTTGAACGTTCCGACATGCTATGATACGTGCCTGGTGACTTTGCAACGTTGACATGGTATACACTGTCGCGTCCAAGTTCGACAATCTTTATTAATGGACGGCCAGACGAAACGTGTTGTCACCAATTTTTGCGTAGCGCGTATTCCCGGATGGGAAAGTCTATGTAACGACTGAAATACGGCGCGACTTAACGGTTCCGGTACGTACGGTCGCGAGGTTTCGTTCGTGAGATCGCAATAAATTCCGACATCCTGATCGGGAAATCGTATTTTTGTCAATTGCAGCGCGCTAGAGCCGGACTCAGTGATTTCGCGTAGCTCGGTATCGTCTTCTTGCGCTGCGGCTAACGTTTGATGATGGACGGATTTCCCGATCGCTTCTATTCGTGGTAGAGTATCGGCTACGTTATTGTCTACCCCTTTAATGTGTCGGATATCGGTCGTAAATTGTCCTACGTAGTCTAAGTGTCCAAACTGTCTCGGCGAACACTTGTCGGGATTTTGATCAAACGCGTATACGTTTATATACGCGTATACGTACGCGTAGGGGTTTGTGATCAGTATAAATCGCGAAATCTCTCCCTTCGACAGCGTGCCTGAATCGTTTCACCGCGGTGTACATCGCGAGTAATTCTCGATCGTATGCGTTCTACTTTCGTTGCGCGGGGGATAGCGATTTCGTCATGAAACCTAGGGGCTGCCAAGTATCGTTGACGCGCTGTTGAAGTACCGCTCCTATGGCGTAATCGGAAGCGTCGACCTTCTCCTTGCTGGTAAAGGGATCGATATTCCCGGTCTGTAAGGTTGCTCTGTTGGCGAGAGCAGCCACCTCCGTATTGTCACTCAGAGCGGCTCTTAACTTGACCGCCACCTCGTTCACCGCCACCGACCTGTCGAATTCAATGAATATATGGCCGGCTCTCGTTTTACGCACCCCCATAGGTCCTTCCAAGGTGCTCCTAGCTGCCATTATTTTCCTATAAACTTGAAGCCATTCACAGCCTTCTTCAACTTTATCTAGAATGGCTTCCTTCCATCTCCTATTCCTTGGTACGCCTCTCTCTTCGATAACAACCTGCCGGTTGTTACCCGGACGCACCATAGGGATAGCTTGATCTAAGGGAGCCCTCCTCTCCCTTTTCCTTCTTTCTATCCTCATCCAACCTTCAAAATCCTCACTATAATCCTGTTCACTCCTTACCTTCCTGATTTTCCTCCCACACGCCTCGGCGTATGTGGCCTCTCCTCTTCGGGGCCTCTTAAGTTCCACTACTCTCATTGTTTCAGCCGGCGATACCACTTTCCTTTTAGGCTATCCGCCTTTAGTCATCATCGCTTCTTTCATTCTTTCTGTCCTCTCTACCCTTCTTTCTATCTCAATAGGCTCTCTTCTTCTCTTTCTCCTTCTAGCCTTCTGCTCTCCACATTGTTCCAAGGAAGACAGGATGCCTTTAATCAAATTTCCTATCTCCCTAATCCCCTCATCCTTATCTTTATCCAACTGAAATTTTTTGACTGAAACATTTAACATCTGCGCTGCACCCGCCAAGGCTTGTATGAACCCTTTCAGCTCAGCCCTGGAGATCATGTCGACCCGACTTTATTCCTTCATAATAGGAACTTACACCGAGCCGACCGTACATACTCTTAAACGATGCCGCATCGACGAGGCGAACCACCACATATGTTCGTCGCGACCCGCTAGCGCATGCGTCCTAACGTTACCCATCACGTAAATGGTGTCAGTTCTACACACGTGCGCGTCTTAATAGTAAATTTATTACGCGTATTACCGCTTCACAAAATAACGTCATCGCGAGTGTTATAATAACTCCGCTATAATTAAAGAAACGAATCTTGCTCGCATGGCCGCCCGAACCTGCAATATCTACGGCGGATAGTGAAGCGTTCCCAGAAAGTGCACGTGCGTGTTAGTATTTAGTGAATATTAATTAATTGATTATTTCTACAAAGCTCATTATCGCTTATGCATTTCCCGCAACGCGTGAATATCTTTCATTACACGTTCCTCAGTGTGCTGTTTGTTCATAATGACAAGGTGAAATACGACAGCAAAGTCGAACGCTACCGCTAATATCGCTATATACGCTAATATCGTCGCGTCAGTTATGGCGCGTTTCGACTCGCGGAATCTCTTTTCATATTTAGCCATCAGATATATCGCGATGAAATAAGGGAATACAGAGGTTAGGACAATTATCTAGTTTACTATTCGATGGAATTTTACTGCAAGTAATTTTTGAGTTACTTGTTTCTTGTTACTTGTTGTTGTTTATTTGTTTCGCTCTTCGTTAATATTCCAAATTCTCTTTTGTCATCGCTTTTTTAGCACTAACAATAAGCGTTGAGAGTAATCTTGATATGAACAGGATGATCAGAATTTTTACACGAAACGCAACAAGGTTGATTTGTGTTATCCTTACTTTCTTCGATACAGAAATCTGGATAAATACTTGCATCTGGATCGTAATTCATCTTTGAATTTAACGCTGCGACAGTCCGTTGCAATTAGAAGCAACATGACCTAAACGTTAGCAGGTCTTACATTGCATTTCGTTTGTCACATCTAATTTTTGGTGAAAAGTGAAGGCAAAATACTGAAAATCAACCGAAGATCAGAAATTAAAGAAAATTTCAGGCTGGCTTTTGACACTAATCTCACCAGGCCCGGTCAAATAACTGGTTTTAAAAGTTGAGAAATCAATTAATCGGAGAATATAAAAATTCACGTAAAGCTAAATGAACAAAAGATAAAACGATAAATGTACAATTTTAAATTAGATATTTAAACCAGTCATTTGACTAGGGGTGGTGAGGTTAGTGTTAATTAAATAGTTTAGTAGTCGTTGAGCGACATTTTGAATATTCATTCGTATAATAATTAGCAAAATAACTTTTCTTCGTTGATTCCTCCACCATAATTAATTTCCATTATTTATATCCTTCATTACACATTTCTTAATTCCCCGTTCATTCAGGATATTTCTAAGAATAAAAATCATTAGATCGGTCAAAACTTCAGGTACTACGTCGTGATAATAAAAATGATATAGAGAAAATATCAATGGACTTCAAACTTTCAACCGTGAAAAAATTATTCTCTTACTACATTTTGGACTTAAAAATAAATATCGTTTCTCTTTTATTATTTTTATATTAGTATTAAAAGCGAATACGCACTCAAAAGGCGCTTAAGACTTCATCTGCATACTGGGTCATTGCGAAACAGTAATTTTAAGTAATTTTTCACTTTCTTCATGCTGTTGCTTCAATCTTGCTTTGTTTAACGAAATTAAGATTATAAAGTAAGGTAACTAAAGTAATAAGTTAGACAAATGTGTCTGTGATGTTGCCAGTAGGGCTACGAATTATTGTACGATATTTGTAAATATCGACGTAGAGAAAGAATTGTGCTGCGCAATTCGAAAGATTCCTGCTGCGTAATTCGAAAGAAAGTGCTTCGTAGAATAGGAATGTTTTTGTTGATGTATACATTTCTTTGTCTAGATCGTTAACTGCGAAGCTGCTTGTGCCATCGGCTCATGCTCCCCCCCCTCTTTCCCCCTCCATCACACTTTGTAAGTTACTCGGCGAAACTGACGTACAAGGAGTCATTTAGTCGTCTTATTTCGTACCGATAACATGGATCGTGTTGCGTCAGGTTTGCAACATATTGTAACGTATTGGCGGCGTCGGTCTTTTATTACTCTAATAATTTAATCCAATTAAATAATCACACGCGAAAATAATAAAATTTTATCACATAATTTTGTACGCGACGTTAGAGTTCTTGTTCGCCGATTATAATTTTAACGCTCACGGTAATGTGATCCTATTTCATATTCTTTTGAATATTCTTTTTCGGTATTAGAGTCAGTGCATCTCTCAAGAGGACAAAGCTTCTGCAGGAGCTCAAGAATGTAAGTAGTTTTACATATTGTATTTCAGTTTGTTCCTTTATACAATAAATTTATTATACAATAAAAATGATTGATAATTTAGAAAACTGTAAATGCCCTCTTTAATTGAAATAAAGTCTTAAAATCTTAACATTAAAGTACAATAAAACTGGCTGATACGCATCAAAAATCACTGAATATGTTGTTCTCAAACTTTTATATTAGAGTTCCAATTTACATATTTATTAGAGTTTAGTCTTTATTGTTGCTAAAGTTTCACGTTTGTTATTATGTGTTACCGATTTTAATATCTTATGTTTTGTTATAGACATATCACTACTTCAACTTCGTCATCTTCTTCAGGAGTGTTCTAACAGTGGCACAAAAGCCAAGTATGTAAGTATTTTTACATACTTACTTTCAGTTATGTCTATTCTGTATATTTTTCTTTGATCACTATCAATGAAGAAATTTGACTGAAAATTTAGGAGGATAGCATTTTCTGAGGTTATTTTTTCGTTAAAATAAAATAAGAGTTAAAGTCTTAATACCGAATTATAAAACAAATGACTAACATACTACAGATTATTTTAGATTTTACACATTCATATTAGTGTCTCAGTTTTTATACTTATCAAATTTTATTAGAATTTCAATCTTTATTATTGCTAAAGTTACTAAAGTTAATAAACCTTCATTTTTCATTATCTCCAACTTTTCAAATAGTCAGCGATCACTCATCCTGTTTTGTTTCGTAACAGATTTTTCGCAGTTTGCATTTCTACTATTAGCCTTTCGACGGTTCCTGTCTGATGTTAGTCTCCCGGATGAAATTCGCTGGGATAGCACAGCATCCACGGTAACGTTCTCTGTTTGTCTGCTTCGAACGGTGAGTCGCATGCATTTCTGTTCTTCTGGTCACTCAATTATGCCGTAGGATAAAAGACCCGAATCGGCACGGGTGACTGGTTGTATTACGTAGAATTCTTTGCGAGCATAGTGAACGCGGGTATCTTTTATACCCGTGAGTAGTAACGCTCTTTTTTTCAAATTTATTAGTTTAGGATAGGTCTTCTTGCACAGCGCGATGATAATAATTAGTTTTTTAATAATTAAGTTAAACATATACACTTGAGAATATATTCGCGTTATTTATAAATATGCATGTTAATATTCCGTATGAATATTTGCAAATGGCAAATATCTACACGAGTATACTTGATCTTTAGCAATGAATTAATCGTGACAATATTAACCCCTTAACCTACAACTACGGGCATAGCCCGTAGTACGATGATCGAACCAAACGTAAATATTACGGGCATAGCCCGTAGTACGATGATCGGACCAAACGTAAATATTACGGGCATTCTCAAACATAAATCGTAGGTTAAGGGAATAAGTCGCGTTCGTTTATTTCACTTCTCCTAGAATTTAAAATATCAGTTAATCAAAGCAATAATTTTGAACACTGCTTCTGCATTTTCGATTATGTGCTTTGATAAAGAGATTATCTGAGATTATTTCTTTCTTAGTAATATATTTAGAGTCAGTTATTCCATTTGATCGAGTCTCAGTCTTTTTCGCTACCTTCTTTGCAATATTAAAATTTCGTTCTGGTTTATTAAATTAATACAGCAGTGTTACTTAGTTACTATTAAATTAATAAAGTAGAGTTAATCAGAATCGAAGTAGTAAAATACAAAATGAAAGAGCGTTAGTCCGTTAAATAAAAATTACACAAACTAATCATCTTCTCAGATCAGGATTTTCAAGTTTAATCAGTGGAGGTGGACCTGTGGTCGGGTAGACGCGTTTTCGGGTGACCAATCTATTTCAGAGAATTTCGTTCGAATAATCGTCGGTAAAACTAGCGCGAATGAAACATGTCATCGTCTCTGCCTTTGCCCGTCGATTTTTTCGAATTTCGCGATCGTGATCGCGAGTGGTTTTCGAAACGAACGTTAATATTGCTCGAGCATGCACGTGCGAACAGACAGCGATCGCTATATGATCGTTGTTCATCCATGAGTACTTGGATCAGCTTCCGCGATTTATCTTTTTATTTCACCTTTGTACTTTATTTTTTGGTTTGCTATTTAGAAAGTCTCGAGCTTAGATGTAAGTTTCAGCGGGCATTGCGCCCGAAGGAAGAAGAGGCTATGAGCCGAAGAGACCCGGCAAACTGCCATAGAAGAGGACAACTATCAATGACTCCTCATCCTCTGGATCATCCAGGGCATGGGAAGTCATACTTGTTACTACTTTGTCACTATGCTCGCTTTTAGTATTTGTAGTAGTAGTAGTAGTAGTAGTAGTAGTAGTTCTTTTTTTGGCCGATGAAAGGGAAGGACGTAACGGGCTAGAACACAAACTAACCAGACGAGAATGGGTGGAGACAGCTCGGGGAAACGCCAGTTACTTGAGCGATCACCCCAGTTCAAGTACATAATAGTTATATCGACAGTGAAACTATGTCGTTACCGTAATTTTAAAAAAGTTATTCTGTTTTAAGGCGTGACGGAATATTAATTAGAGTAACCGTACGTAATTACTTTCATTGCTGTAACATTATAATGTAATGGGGAAACCCGATATGTGGAAAAAGAGCGTCCAATATCGCTTTTTTAAAGCATTGTCCGCTTTTAATGGAAATAAAATAATCGTTCTTTTCGGTGTCATTTTATTCTATATTAAAAATGAAGTTTGTGTAGCATCGGTTTTATAGCATACTCATAAATATCGCGATTCTATAAACGAAAAGAAATTCTAACTAACTTTGAATATCTCAAAATGATATTGCAGATAACTATTCGATTGTTGAAAGAAATCATTCTGAATGGCAAGATCGTGGCTTGAAAGTTAACATCTTGTCTTTGAACGTGCGTGTCATAAAACGACCTACGAAAATTCTCACAATTTTTGTTCCTCCCGGCGAAACAGTATTGACGTAAAAGAAATTTATCGTGGTTTACGTTTCATTTTAAACGTTAGGATAATAGTGCAAGGATAATAATATAGTAATCTAAAAACGGAAAGCTGATACCTGGTCGAAACAAAATTGTTTCTCAAAAATAGGATCTACTTATGACACGATGTATTTTGCATGAATTGGGACATAAAGGTCAATAACTGGGTCATTACATAATTTTAATGAGAAAAAGCGTCAGGTTTCAAAGCGAGCGTCTTTATGACTTTCGGTCTATAAAACTAAGCAAATCGCGAGAAGTCGCAGCTGCTTTTAGATTCTATAATTGCAGAAATGTATATTATATTGCATGTAGAAAGAAAAGATTCTTTTTAACATATTCCAAAAAAGTTACGTACCAGCATTCAAAGTATCACAAATTGCACCTGTTATCTAAATAATTAGTCGATTATTTTAATGTGACATTTTCAGTATTTCAAACAACTTGGAACATGATCATTTTGGCGGAAGAGAAGAATGATTATTAAAATTTAAATAAGATCAAATGGAGGAAAACTTATCATTCGTACGCATTACAATGTACACTTTACAAAATAATTTTCTTTCTCATTTTTGTCCTAATTTTCTAAATGACGTCTAGGATTTCGTGTATTTAAGCATTCAGTGTTTCTTAATTTTTTACATATGACACATACAGCATGAAGGGTGGGCGCAATCTGGATAGGGTTCAGCATACAGTGCTTGTGACGTTACTAGATTCTGCTGAGTCTTTTCATACACATGCAGCATATCTACATACTTGCTCAGTAAATGAAAATTCCACTTTCATAGTAAAATGTTTTAGCAATGTCGATCGTTATTTACAGTTTTTACTATGTCTCTTGCCAACACGCGCTACAAGTAACCCAAGGTGATAAAAATATACGGACTTCGGCGACCTGCCGATTCCAACGTTCCATCGATATAAACAGAAACCTATTTCTTCTACTTCGGACACTTATTACGACGTAAAATTTGTTGCCTACATTTTTATTTACCCTCGAACTACCTTGTATTAGGTGTCGTTGAAATCGTCCCAACACGCTCTGATATATTAGACATAAAAAAAAGTAGGGCAAATAATTAGCAAAAATGCAGACGACCTTAAAATCTTTGAAATCTTTTCACCCACGAAAGATTGTTACTACCACATTATGGCATCCTCCACGCTGTACATCTTTTGTACAGTATATACAGGGTGGTTGGTAACTTGGTGGTACAAGCGGAAGGGGGTGATTCTACGCGAAAAAGAAGTCGAAAATACAGAATAATCGTAATTGTATCGTTGGCGTCTGTTAGTCCAAATATCCGGTACATTCTATTAAAGTTATTTATTTAGAACAAATTGTACATATATGACGATAGTGTCGTTTGCAAACAAACTTTTTCCAACTGTTATTTTCTCTTTTATTTACATATGTAACATCTAGTGTATACATCGTGTAATATAATTTTGTATCAACGCGTCCCTAAATTTTGGAATGTAGACCATAAGCATCCACTGCCGATATGCCCAGCATGTTTCAGAAACCTTATTGCCTAATTATTATAATTTCGAACAAGAACAAAGCTGTCATAGCGTAATTTTATATTTATTTATCTTTCTATTCGACTTTGCTGTCAGTCAAGGTTTCGAAATATTTCCCTTCTATGATTGATTTCCATCGTTAACTTGTGTCTTAACATTACTGGATAAAAAAGAACCAAAGACTTTATATGTAAATATTTCGATAGTCTTTTGTCAAAGGTATAATGCTAAGAGAACGCAAACAAGCATATGCGTAACAATGTTGTTAGATACTTTCAAAGCAAGTTAAAGTCAGTAAAGTTGAAAAAAAAAAGGAGTAAGGACAAAAACCTGAAGATCGCAGCAAGGTTAAGCAATAGCATCCAGTTCTAAGTCCTTTCTCTTTACTTTTGTTGCTTCGTTTGATAGTTTTAACGACAGACACTCTTTTAACAAATTACTTGAATCGCTTCTTATTTTTTATTTCTGCAAACAGTTTATGTTAGCTATGCTCATAAAAAATACTAATAATTAATAATTTTAATAGGGGGAGAAAAGTTATTCCACTGAAATATAAAGTTCAATTTACCAATAAGCATTGAATGTTTTTAACTTTGCACTTATATTAATTTAAGACAACTATAGAATGTTATTAATTAAATAAATTTAAATAAATGCAATAAGTATCAATCTTACATGATATACTAAGATTCAAATATTTCCCTTCGTGTTAGAATTTGATTAAGTAGAAAGTTGTATTTTCTAATTTTATTAGATGATCTTTGAATTCTGTTTGTGAGCCGCTTAAACGTAAAATCCATGCTTTTGTGCTCAGAGGCACAGATAAATTAAGGTAAGAACTACTTTTCATAAATTATAATAAACGCATAGTACGTTTAATTATCATAAATACAAGATATGGTATAGTAAAAATCAGTAATTACATAGAGATTATTTCTCAGTAGCTGTAAATTGTTAAAAAGAGAAGACGATCACCTACAGGCGATGCTAGTACTGAAATGTTGAGGTTATTCGGTGTGTAAACAGAGAAAACACGTGGATAAATTGTAAGGTAGAAAATATATTTAAATAGAAGTGTAATAAGTAAAAATACAATTTGAGCTGGTCCAGATCCGCACGCTAGCTGTGTTACCTAATAACTTAAAAACCCCGAAGCCAACGTCGCCTGTCTACTGATTATGGCCTGACTTCGTCGCAGTCTTTTGTCTACGCGCTGTCGATGGCTTCAGTGCTTGAGAAAACTAAAAAAGACCAGATGTAGAGTTTTCTTAGAAGTGGTAACCACTTCAACACCCTCCCTAAAACTCTACATCCCTACAAACAATTATCTCAAATTTACAAATTATCTCTTAATATTTTCTAACTCTTGTCGTAAATATCTGAAAATTAATTTGTCAATGCCTTCTCAAGTACATTTGCCAGCCGCCTTTCTCTTTTCCATACAAATTAATTTATTACACAAAAAAAAACTAGAAGACTAAACAGATCATGTAGAGTTTTTCCTCTTTTTTTTTGAGAAGTAATAATCACTTCGACACCCTCCCTAAAAACTCTACATGTTTACAAGCAATTACCTATTAATATCTTTTTTACTTTTGAAACCTAACTTTTTCCTTAAATATTCAAATCTCGGTTTTGGCAACGCCTTTGTACATATATCTGCCAATTGCTCTTCGCTTGTTACATACGTTATATCAATTTCGCCTCTATTGTATAAATCTCGCAAGAAATGATATCTTACGTCAATATGCTTACTTCTTTGATGGAATTCTGGATTCTTAATTAATTTCACGGCACTGGTATTGTCTACACATAGCATACACTTAAGGATCTCTAATTTACATTCAAGAAATATTTTCTTTAACCACATAATTTCTTTCGCTCCTGAGGCTGCACTGACATATTCAGCTTCGGTCGTAGATAGAGCTATACATTGTTGTCGCTTACATTGCCATGTGATGGCCGCATTCGCATACTTACATACAACGCCTGATGTCGACTTTCTTGTTTCTTTGTCGCCTGCATAGTCAGCGTCGCTAAAGGTTTCGAGACTGCCTGCTTTTGTATATAAGAGTCCCATGTCTGCGGTCCCTTTTATGTAGCGCAAAATTCGTTTGACTAATTTCCATTGATACTGGTTTGGATTCTCTAAGTGTCTCGCCGCTATATTTATTGCAAAACTAATATCTGGCCTACTTACGGTTTGTAAAAACATTAAGTTCCCTACGGCTTCTCTGTATGGTGCGTTACAATCATTATCGCCTATGTTACTTTCGTTCCAATTAGTCTCGATAGGTGTAGAAACACTGTTTGCCTCATTCATATTAAATTTTTGCAATATGTTTTCGATATACCTACTCTGATGAATGAATATTGAACCATCTTCTAATCTATTAATTTCAAGTCCAAGAAAACTCTTTACTTCTTTCGAACTCGTAATTTTGAATTCTTTATTTAAATCATCGAAGAATTTATCAATTAAAGATTCGTCTGAAGCTGCTACCACTCCATCGTCTACGTATATGGTCATCGACATTAATTTGTCGTCTTCTGTATAAATATAAAAACAAGGATCTGCGTTACTCTGATAAAATTTTAAGTTCGAGATAAATTTTGTGAAACGTTCCGTCCAACATCTTGGAGACTGCTTTAAGCCATATAGGCTTTTTAGCAATTTACAAACCCGATTTGTACCATCATCATAACCTTTAGGTTGTTTCATATGAATATCTTCTTCCAGACTTCCATATAAGAATGCGGTTTTAATGTCGAACTGTCCGAGGTGTAAATTATTTTTGGCTGCAATACTAAGCATTAATCTAATTGTGTCAAACCGAGCAACGGGACTATATGTTTCCTTATAATCTATGCCTTCTTTCTGTGAACACCCTTTTATTACAAGTCGCGCTTTGTATCGTTCCGAGTTGTCCGGATTTAGCTTTATCGTTAAAACCCACCTATTGCTAAGTACCTTCTGATCTTTAGGTTTTTCTACAAGTATCCACGTCTTATTTTCATGGTGCGATTTCATTTCATCATTCATAGCTGTTTCCCATAACTCTTTCTTTTCGGATCTCATCGCTTCGTTAAAATCCACCGGTAATTTTTCCGCTACGTACGTTACTGGGTTACCATAAAAATCGGTTCGTTTGATCTTATCTCTATCTCTCAATTGTCTCACATTGTCGCTAGTTCCATGAGGTTGTTTTTCATGTTCACTCTCTGCACTTTCATACGTACATGCTCTATCGCTCTGCGCACTCACATCTTCGCGCTCGACAATTTTCGGTAAACTTAATTTTACGAATTTCGCATTTTCTAGTTCAGGCTTAAATATTACGTCACGGCTTAATATTACATTTTTTACTGTTGGCACGTACACTCGATACCCTCGTCCGTCATCTAAATAGCCTACCAAATATCCCTTGTTAGCCTTTTTGTCACGTTTTGTCCCTTTCTCCGCAGGTATGTGAGCAAAGCACTCAGTACCGAAAACCCTAAACTTTTCTAAATTCGGCGGTTTCCCGTACCACAGTTCATATGGTGTTTTCTTATCTTGTCTTGTCGGCCCCGTCTTATTTATGACATGTACTGCTGTGTTCATGGCTTCGGTCCATAAGAACAGCGGTAGATTTGGTTTCGAATATAGCATCGACCGACCTGCCTCTACTATTGTTCTATTTTCCCTTTCTGCGACACCATTCTGTTCAGGCGTGTATGGGACGTTAATCGTGTGCCTAATTCCCTGACTTCTTAGAAATTCCTTGACTTCTTTATTTTGGAATTCTTTCCCTCCATCACTATGAATTTCTTTAATTTTATCCTTAAATTGATTTTCAACTTCTAGGCAAAAGGTTTTTAGTTTTTCAGTTACTTCTGACTTACGTCGGAAGAAGTAAATCTTTGTGAATTTTGAAAAATCGTCTTTAAATGTCAGAAAATACAGTTTCTTGCCTAATGACTCGACTTCCATAGGTCCACATACATCCGTATAAATAATTTCGCGAGGTTTAGTCGCCCGCTTGATTTTCTCGTGAAAACTCGATCTATGCTGTTTCCCGTACGCGCAACCTTCACAGAAAAAGTTATTATCCTCTACAACTTTCATATTTGAATTCTTTAAGAATTCTTTAACATGTCTGATGTTCTGATGACATAGCCGTTCGTGCCATAACTGCAATGTGTCCGCGTTTGACTCCGCTCTATTGCTAAAATTACAAACTGACGGTATGATAACTCGCATATCTACTTTATACAAATTTCCGATAACAGAACCTCTTGCTATTATTTTCTGATTTTGTAAAAATATGCAAATGGTCCCTTCCTTTGAAATACAAAAATCTATGCCCCTTCTTGCGACAGATCTAATCGAAAACAGATTTCTTTTCATACCTGGTACGTTTAGAACATCGTTCATTGTACATATTACCCATTTGCCGTCCACAAAAGTCTCTACTCTGATTTTTCCTTTGCCGCACGCATCCATGAACGTACCATCGCCGATCTCTATCTTCACCGTGTTATCGAATTCTTCGAAAACGCTGAACCATTCCCGTCGTCCTGTCATGTGATCCGTAGCTCCTGAGTCGATTATCCAAACATCAGGGTTTGCCGTTTGTATCGCTGAGGTACTTCCTAATAGACCAATTCCGCTGTGATCCCGATTTTGGTTTCTAGGTTCCTGGTTGTCTCTACTGTTGCTTCTTTTGTTATTTTTAAAACAGTTTTTGCTGGTGTGGCCTTTCCTTTTGCATATAAAGCATCTAAAGCAATCCTTCTTTAGATGGCCAACTTTTCCACAGTTAAAGCAACTTGGTCCTTGTTTCTCGTATTCACGTTTACTTGACTGCTTCTGCTGTTCCCTTTTATAATTATTACCTTTTGTTACCAGTGCCACCGATGTTTCCTGGTCGTCTTTCTTCCATCTAATTTCTTCCGTCATCAGCCTGGTACTAAGCCTGTCTAAGGTCTTCTTTTCTTCTTCCACGGAATCCCACGCACTGTGAAAATGATCGAATTTGTTTGGTAACACCGATAAAATGCGTGTTATCAGCATTTTCTCGCCAATTTCACTCCCAAGGGCTTTCATATTCGCCGCTATGAGTTCCAACTTTGATAGGTTGTAAGAGACATTTTCAGATTCTTCCCATTTAAAATCGAAGAACTGCTTCTGGACCATATTTAAATTCTCATCCGACTTCATGTCATATACTGTATTCAGCTTTTTCCACATTTCATGTGCTGTCGTGCAACATAAAAGAAGATCCAACGGTTTCTTTCCTACTGAGGTCACGATTAATTTTCTCGCTAATCGATCTGCTTTCAAAAATCTTCCACGAGCGATTTCTTTCTCCGCGCTGTTACCTGGATGACACAAATTCCCTTCACACACGTTGATCAGGTCGTCATCTTCCTCCAAAAGTGTACGCATAACAAAACGCCACTGGAGCCAATTTTCTTCGCCGCGTAACATCTCGACCTTCGCACTTGCTGATTCCATTTTAGCACTATCCCTTATGTTACTAAGCACAACACTTTAACAATTTATTCATTTCACGTTGCTACCTTGCAATTTACAGCCCTGGGCCCATAACCTGTTGAGGTTATTCGATGTGTAAACAGAGAAAACACGTGGATAAATTGTAAGGTAGAAAATATATTTAAATAGAAGTGTAATAAGTAAAAATACAATTTGAGCTGGTCCAGATCCGCACGCTAGCTGTGTTACCTAATAACTGAAAAACCCCGAAGCCAACGTCGCCTGTCTACTGTTTATGGCCTGACTTCGTCGCTGTCTTTTGTCTACGCGCTGTCGATGGCTTCAGTGCTTGAGAAAACTAAAAAAGACCAGATGTAGAGTTTTCTTAGAAGTGGTAACCACTTCTTCAATTTCCACTTCAATTTCCAAATTTCAGTTTCCTAGCGGGATGGGTAAGTGAGAGTGAAATTTCGCTTGCAAAATTCCACTCGAACAGATAGACGGAAAAGTAATCTAAATAAAAAGCACGAATAAAAAAAGTTTGAGGGAAATCAGATGCGGTCGCGTAAAATTGATCACCGTGAAAAGTTTTGCGGAGTGTATTTGATGACAGTTAATTCCCGACACTATTTTCGTTCGAGGACTATCGAAGGTCGATCGTTTCCACAGATTCCTTCCGTCGTAAACCTCGTTCTTCCTTCTATCACTTTTCAAGGCATAAGGATCGAGAACGGGGTTTGCTGCCATTTCAAGCGCGCCCCTCATTACTCGTTCTCGTAAGTTCAACATTCGTTGAGCGCTTTGCTTCGCGGATGGCGAATCTTCTCAGCTTCTCCTGGTAGATTGTCTTCGTCTTCTTTCGTTTCCAATGGCAGCATCCGCCTTGGATGAACGATGCTGCTTCCTTGGAATCTCCACTATGTCGCCTATCCGCGTATTCCATTAGACCGACCTCAGTCAGAACTTTCTTTGTAAACATGGAACAATTTAAGCTATATCGAGCATGTATCACGCGTTATGTCGTCTGTCTTTGTCTTCCGCCACTATACTCATCGTAATTTTTATTCCAATATGGCTTATCGCGTAAAAGTTTGTTATCACAAACAAGTTGCTTGGTCGAAAACTCGAAACATCAGCAACTATGGTGGAGCTATCGAAAAGCTAGCTTCCTGTTGCCATGACCAAGAAATATGTTGTCAAGATCGTCATTCTGAACAACTTTTTCTTATACATATAATAGGCTCCGTTTTAGTTTTAGAGTTGTACACAAACGTATGTTTGATAGTGTATATGAATTTTCTTTTTATATTTTCTATAAAATTGTACATTAACATAACATAATACATTAATCGTACATTAGATATAACAAATCTACTGATTAAATACTTATTCGTGTAGCTTAGTATTTTTCCTTCTTTTTTAATGTTACTGGATTATAATCGCCTATTTAACTAACCTGGAATTCCTTGGAATTCAGAGATTGTAATTTTTGTTACTTTTTCCAATGTTTATAATGTATGATACTGTAATATCGTAAGGTAGTTTGAACTAGAGATCGGTTGAAAATAGAAAAAAACCGTATACGTCGACTTCCTGTGGTTCGTTTACATTTAAGAGTGCCAACGTGACTAAAGTCACCTAGTTTCTTACATAGGTGTGAGGAAAACAATAGACAACGTTAGACGAGAAGCACGGTTTCGTTTTTCAAGGCGTCGAAGAGTAGAGTTGATAGGGGGGGGGGGGGGGTAAGATTAATTCGTACAAAAAAAAGGCATGTTTTTGTGAATTTTTTCTGACGATACAGTTAAAATTTCTTTTTTAAAACCAATGGTGCATTAAAGTATGACATTCGAAGAATATTGTATAAAATTTTCACGGAGAAATATTAAAAAATACGGCAATGGCAGCAGTTATTCGGACGTGTCTCGGAAAAAAGTATAATTGTAGTGCCCCTCAGAACTTGGTGCTGTATCATCAGAAATCAAAAAGTTGAAGTTCATTCGTTAGCTAACAGCCTTCCCCAGGTAACGCTGCGAAGGTTTCTTTCGATATTTTAATTGTTAACTTTTTCGGAACACTTTGAAGGGAAAAACGCGATTTTGTGCGAAAATTTTCGGCTATGTTATTTTAAAATAAAAATAATTAACGAATTTGAAAATCTTCTGTAGCGTTTCCTGGAAAATTATGTGCAGAAATAGTCTTCAAAATTTCAAAAGGATGGGTGCAGTAATTTTGAAGTAATTGAGGGCACCGACTTTGAAAACGTGAGTTGTGGGGAAAACGCTTTAAAGTTTTGAACACTAAAAAATCTGGTATAAAACTTTCATAAACGAATTTTATCGGCTTACCTCTTCACTAGCGTAGCAATTGTTGAGAAGACTAATAAAAAATCAATTATCCTATAATATTTTTCACGATCTTTCGTAACTTGATCTTCAACGGTCACTTTTATTTTTTTATCTGACGCGCTACTTGTTAAAGTGCCTTCGTATTATGCGGAGGTACAATTTTTCTAGGTCGATATAATCTCGATCTAGTTGATTGTCTATCAGATCTAGTAACTTTTAGGCATTTTAGTAATAATTTAACACAAAACTTAATGAAAATTGAATATTTACTCCTACACTAAATTTTTTACTCTACACTGACAAAATATACAGTACAGGTATAAGGAGGTTTGTACTTAAGTCGCTAAGTACTATAAATAGATCTGGAGGTAAGATTAGGTATTATATGGAGAAAAAAACGTCTGCGAAGTAACAATAGCACGCTTGGATCGGGTAGGTAATAAAATCCGACATGTACAAAAATACTCGTAACTTCGTCAATTTTGCTCCAATCGACTTGAAATTTTGACACAATATTCTTAAGATGTTATGCATTCAACTAAAAAATGCCAAAAAAAAAATTTTGACACCCTCCCCCCCCCCTAATCGAGACACCGAAGAGTAGAGTCGAGAGAATTGATAGAGTTGTTAGAGAGAGAGAGAGAGAGAGAGAGTGTGTGTGTGTGTTAGATTCGTTGTGACGAGAGTGCTCAAATAACTGCAAAGTTAAGTAAATATCGTTTTCTGTCCAATTTATATTTGTATATTCAATTTAATATTAATAAATTCTGAGCAATCGGGAAAAAATTTCCATCTTTATTTTCCGATATTACAACACCAAACATAATTTTCAGTTCTTTCTGATTCTTTAATGACAGATGATTGACATTTTTTGTTTCACTGACGTGTGACAATCGCAAAAATTTTCAGGGTCCCATAATTATGTGTTGAAAATGACAACGTATGTTCTCGCTCGCCATCTACATGCTGACGGCTAGTTACAAAAGGGAATAAGTAGAAGATGTTACTAGACACGGCCGATAGACCAGATCGATAGTTTAAGACATCCTTTTCGTTCGTTCGTTCGTGTCCCTTCCAAGTATGTGCAATAAAGGTTTTTCGACTCCGAGACGTGTGGTGTTTTTCATCCGAATAATAAAGTAATAACTAAGGCGATCCTACTTCTAAATATAGATATAACAACATTATGTTACCATAGTTTAGGAAGACCTGCCCTAAACATCTCAACTCAAAAGTTATAACAGTTAAAAGTTAGCTAAATTATTAGGTTGTTCCAAAAGTTACTTTCATTTTATGAGGAAATAGTAGATGCACGACATTTTTTGTTTTACATTATTTTACTGAATTATAATTATTAAATATAATCCAATAAAATAATATAATAATTTTAACAACAATTTTTAATAATTAGTTTTGATAATAATTAATCAATTATAATTCGAAAAGAGTCGAATATAAAACGAAAGGGATCAAGAAATGCTATGGGATACTTACGCTATAACGAATGTTCTAACGATCTTTCATTGTAGTCCAAACGTTTTTCCATTCTTCTCTTTGGGTTACGTAGCTCTTTCGTTATGTCTCTTTCTGTAATTTTTTAATTTTACAGAATACAACGTTAGCACAAACGTTGAAGAAATATGAAGATACACCCAGAGATAACAAAATATAAAGCTTCAAGAGTGGAGATATATACTCCGAGATAACGAGATAAAAAATAAAACGTTGGATGCCTTGAACCCTAGTAACAACGCAAGAACACACACTGTCTTTTAAGTTCCAATAAAAAGTTTGTGAAACTCAGAATGAGTATTATGAGCATGGATGCTATTTAAACGTCGAAATCTATGTAATAATATAAGGCAATTACTTTTTAACTTTTGGGATGCAATGTATAGGAATCGATGTATCTACCTGTTTGATTCGCATTATTAAAAATCTTGGAAGTAACTTTATCAATTCCAAGACAGATTTCCTGATGTACACACATCATCGAGAGATAAATGTCGCCTGTTTTGTATAAACAGTTTTTGTTTCGATAGATAAAGTCTCGAAAGAATTCACGAATTGAATTTCTGAAAATTTATGAATTTATGAAAATTCATATCTCGTGTTAGAATCAACAGATTCATTATCAAGGAGAATATTATAACCTGCATTAAAGAAAATCCTGCATCACAGCGCCAGATGATCACTGTTTTATCTAGAGATACTAGCAAAGCTATTATCTATTAAATCTAAAATATTCATTCTTGAATCGATGATAACAAGATCTATGAATGATGTGGTTTTGGAACAAAATGCGATATAGGATCTATGAAGTTGAAGCTGCAACTGTTTCTGGCTGTCATGCATTCATTCGTTGACTCCTCATTTCTTCCCGTTTGTATCTCTTCAGATATCTTCTTCTTTCGAACAGTTTCACTCATGAAAAGCTAAATATCGTAGGATACGCGAAAGGAACAGAAACTCAATCGGATAGAAAAAGGCAAATATAAAACAATACAAAAACTATGTATATTATATTAATATCTCGAAATATAACATCCGTTTCGGTTCATATAGAACCGAGGAGAACAACAAAATTAAATAAAAAAAACTCTACGATTATTGTTACGCAAATTGCCAAATTCCATATGTTCGAAATTGAGATCTCCTGCAATAAAATAACAATTATTTAAAAAGATATATAATATATATATATATATATATATATATATATATATATATATTATATATATATATATATATATATATATATATATATAATAGAAATAATATCTATAATAATATATATGATATAAATTATACAAGTACGTCTAATTCATTGGTAAACTCGGTCTTTGCTGAACAAGTTGCATAAACAGAAATAATAAAGACTCTAGTATTCTTGGCGATTCTGATTCTAACTATTGCGAACTTTATTTTAGTTCGTTTTACTCCGCTACTAATACTTACGAATCGTATTTATTTGTTTCGCTCTTCGTTAATGTTGAAGTGGTTACCACTTCCATGAAAACTCTACATCTGGTCTTTTTTAGTTTTCTCAAGCACTGAAGCCATCGACAGCGCGTAGACAAAAGACAGCGACGAAGTCAGGCCATAAACAGTAGACAGGCGACGTTGGCTTCGGGGGTTTTCAGTTATTAGGTAACACAGCTAGCGTGCGGATCTGGACCAGCTCAAATTGTATTTTTACTTATTACACTTCTATTTAAATATATTTTCTACCTTACAATTTATCCACGTGTTTTCTCTGTTTACACACCGAATAACCTCAACAGGTTATGGGCCCAGGGCTGTAAATTGCAAGGTAGCAACGTGAAATGAATAAATTGTTAAAGTGTTGTGCTTAGTAAAATAAGGGATAGTGCTAAAATGGAATCAGCAAGTGCGAAGGTCGAGATGTTACGCGGCGAAGAAAATTGGCTCCAGTGGCGTTTTGTTATGCGTACACTTTTGGAGGAAGATGACGACCTGATCAACGTGTGTGAAGGGAATTTGTGTCATCCAGGTAACAGCGCGGAGAAAGAAATCGCTCGTGGAAGATTTTTGAAAGCAGATCGATTAGCGAGAAAATTAATCGTGACCTCAGCAGGAAAGAAACCGTTGGATCTTCTTTTATGTTTCACGACAGCACATGAAATGTGGAAAAAGCTGAATACAGTATATGACATGAAGTCGGATGAGAATTTAAATATGGTCCAGAAGCAGTTCTTCGATTTTAAATGGGAAGAATCTGAAAATGTCTCTTACAACCTATCAAAGTTGGAACTCATAGCGGCGAAGATGAAAGCCCTTGGGAGTGAAATTGGCGAGAAAATGCTGATAACACGCATTTTATCGGTGTTACCAAACAAATTCGATCATTTTCACAGTGCGTGGGATTCCGTGGAAGAAGAAAAGAAGACCTTAGACAGGCTTAGTACCACGCTGATGACGGAAGAAATTAGATGGAAGAAAGACGACCAGGAAACATCGGTGGCACTGGTAACAAAAGGTAATAATTATAAAAGGGAACAGCAGAAGCAGTCAAGTAAACGTGAATACGAGAAACAAGGACCAAGTTGCTTTAACTGTGGAAAAGTTGGCCATCTAAAGAAGGCTTGCTTTAGATGCTTTATATGCAAAAGGAAAGGCCACACCAGCAAAAACTGTTTTAAAAATAACAAAAGAAGCAACAGTAGAGACAACCAGGAACCTAGAAACCAAAATCGGGATCACAGCGGAATTGGTCTATTAGGAAGTACCTCAGCGATACAAACGGCAAACCCTGATGTTTGGATAATCGACTCAGGAGCTACGGATCACATGACAGGACGACGGGAATGGTTCAGCGTTTTCGAAGAATTCGATAACACGGTGAAGATAGAGATCGGCTATGGTACGTTCATGGATGCGTGCGGCAAAGGAAAAATCAGAGTAGAGACTTTTGTGGACGGCAAATGGGTAATATGTACAATGAACGATGTTCTAAACGTACCAGGTATGAAAAGAAATCTGTTTTCGATTAGATCTGTCGCAAGAAGGGGCATAGATTTTTGTATTTCAAAGGAAGGGACCAATTGCATATTTTTACAAAATCAGAAAATAATAGCAAGAGGTTCTGTTATCGGAAATTTGTATAAAGTAGATATGCGAGTTATCATACCGTCAGTTTGTAATTTTAGCAATAGAGCGGAGTCAAACGCGGACACATTGCAGTTATGGCACGAACGGCTATGTCATCAGAACATCAGACATGTTAAAGAATTCTTAAAGAATTCAAATATGAAAGTTGTAGAGGATAATAACTTTTTCTGTGAAGGTTGCGCGTACGGGAAACAGCATAGATCGAGTTTTCACGAGAAAATCAAGCGGGCGACTAAACCTCGCGAAATTATTTATACGGATGTATGTGGACCTATGGAAGTCGAGTCATTAGGCAAGAAACTGTATTTTCTGACATTTAAAGACGATTTTTCAAAATTCACAAAGATTTACTTCTTCCGACGTAAGTCAGAAGTAACTGAAAAACTAAAAACCTTTTGCCTAGAAGTTGAAAATCAATTTAAGGATAAAATTAAAGAAATTCATAGTGATGGAGGGAAAGAATTCCAAAATAAAGAAGTCAAGGAATTTCTAAGAAGTCAGGGAATTAGGCACACGATTAACGTCCCATACACGCCTGAACAGAATGGTGTCGCAGAAAGGGAAAATAGAACAATAGTAGAGGCAGGTCGGTCGATGCTATATTCGAAACCAAATCTACCGCTGTTCTTATGGACCGAAGCCATGAACACAGCAGTACATGTCATAAATAAGACGGGGCCGACAAGACAAGATAAGAAAACACCATATGAACTGTGGTACGGGAAACCGCCGAATTTAGAAAAGTTTAGGGTTTTCGGTACTGAGTGCTTTGCTCACATACCTGCGGAGAAAGGGACAAAACGTGACAAAAAGGCTAACAAGGGATATTTGGTAGGCTATTTAGATGACGGACGAGGGTATCGAGTGTACGTGCCAACAGTAAAAAATGTAATATTAAGCCGTGACGTAATATTTAAGCCTGAACTAGAAAATGCGAAATTCGTAAAATTAAGTTTACCGAAAATTGTCGAGCGCGAAGATGTGAGTGCGCAGAGCGATAGAGCATGTACGTATGAAAGTGCAGAGAGTGAACATGAAAAACAACCTCATGGAACTAGCGACAATGTGAGACAATTGAGAGATAGAGATAAGATCAAACGAACCGATTTTTATGGTAACCCAGTAACGTACGTAGCGGAAAAATTACCGGTGGATTTTAACGAAGCGATGAGATCCGAAAAGAAAGAGTTATGGGAAACAGCTATGAATGATGAAATGAAATCGCACCATGAAAATAAGACGTGGATACTTGTAGAAAAACCTAAAGATCAGAAGGTACTTAGCAATAGGTGGGTTTTAACGATAAAGCTAAATCCGGACAACTCGGAACGATACAAAGCGCGACTTGTAATAAAAGGGTGTTCACAGAAAGAAGGCATAGATTATAAGGAAACATATAGTCCCGTTGCTCGGTTTGACACAATTAGATTAATGCTTAGTATTGCAGCCAAAAATAATTTACACCTCGGACAGTTCGACATTAAAACCGCATTCTTATATGGAAGTCTGGAAGAAGATATTCATATGAAACAACCTAAAGGTTATGATGATGGTACAAATCGGGTTTGTAAATTGCTAAAAAGCCTATATGGCTTAAAGCAGTCTCCAAGATGTTGGACGGAACGTTTCACAAAATTTATCTCGAACTTAAAATTTTATCAGAGTAACGCAGATCCTTGTTTTTATATTTATACAGAAGACGACAAATTAATGTCGATGACCATATACGTAGACGATGGAGTGGTAGCAGCTTCAGACGAATCTTTAATTGATAAATTCTTCGATGATTTAAATAAAGAATTCAAAATTACGAGTTCGAAAGAAGTAAAGAGTTTTCTTGGACTTGAAATTAATAGATTAGAAGATGGTTCAATATTCATTCATCAGAGTAGGTATATCGAAAACATATTGCAAAAATTTAATATGAATGAGGCAAACAGTGTTTCTACACCTATCGAGACTAATTGGAACGAAAGTAACATAGGCGATAATGATTGTAACGCACCATACAGAGAAGCCGTAGGGAACTTAATGTTTTTACAAACCGTAAGTAGGCCAGATATTAGTTTTGCAATAAATATAGCGGCGAGACACTTAGAGAATCCAAACCAGTATCAATGGAAATTAGTCAAACGAATTTTGCGCTACATAAAAGGGACCGCAGACATGGGACTCTTATATACAAAAGCAGGCAGTCTCGAAACCTTTAGCGACGCTGACTATGCAGGCGACAAAGAAACAAGAAAGTCGACATCAGGCGTTGTATGTAAGTATGCGAATGCGGCCATCACATGGCAATGTAAGCGACAACAATGTATAGCTCTATCTACGACCGAAGCTGAATATGTCAGTGCAGCCTCAGGAGCGAAAGAAATTATGTGGTTAAAGAAAATATTTCTTGAATGTAAATTAGAGATCCTTAAGTATATGCTATGTGTAGACAATACCAGTGCCGTGAAATTAATTAAGAATCCAGAATTCCATCAAAGAAGTAAGCATATTGACGTAAGATATCATTTCTTGCGAGATTTATACAATAGAGGCGAAATTGATATAACGTATGTAACAAGCGAAGAGCAATTGGCAGATATATGTACAAAGGCGTTGCCAAAACCGAGATTTGAATATTTAAGGAAAAAGTTAGGTTTCAAAAGTAAAAAAGATATTAATAGGTAATTGCTTGTAAACATGTAGAGTTTTTAGGGAGGGTGTCGAAGTGATTATTACTTCTCAAAAAAAAAAAGAGGAAAAACTCTACATGATCTGTTTAGTCTTCTAGTTTTTTTTTGTGTAATAAATTAATTTGTATGGAAAAGAGAAAGGCGGCTGGCAAATGTACTTGAGAAGGCATTGACAAATTAATTTTCAGATATTTACGACAAGAGTTAGAAAATATTAAGAGATAATTTGTAAATTTGAGATAATTGTTTGTAGGGATGTAGAGTTTTAGGGAGGGTGTTGAAGTGGTTACCACTTCTAAGAAAACTCTACATCTGGTCTTTTTTAGTTTTCTCAAGCACTGAAGCCATCGACAGCGCGTAGACAAAAGACAGCGACGAAGTCAGGCCATAAACAGTAGACAGGCGACGTTGGCTTCGGGGTTTTTCAGTTATTAGGTAACACAGCTAGCGTGCGGATCTGGACCAGCTCAAATTGTATTTTTACTTATTACACTTCTATTTAAATATATTTTCTACCTTACAATTTATCCACGTGTTTTCTCTGTTTACACACCGAGTAACCTCAACAATAGAGACAGACACTAAATGTATCGGTTTTGAGGAAAACTCATTAGAGGCAGATTAGAGAAATGATAGCGAAGATAACTATTCATTGGATGGTATGGATAAGGAAGAGTTAGAAGGTAGGGAAGATGAAAATGATAGTAGTTCTGAAAGCTCAAACACTACTAGGAGATCTACACGTATTAAGAAAACTCCAGTAAGGTATCCAGACTATGGATAAGGAAATAGAATGTCTCTATAAGAATAAAACTTGGAAATTGGTAGAAAGGGTAAAAGGCAAAGAAGTATTAGATGTAAAATGGGTTTACACGAAAAAATCAGAGGACAGGTATAAGGCTAGATTAGTGGTAAGGGGATTTCAACAAAGAAACGTAGCCGATGACATATATTCTCCAGTGGCGAGTAATCAGACCTTTAAGATATTGCTATCATATTGTTGTCAAAATGGATTAATAATGGAGCAAATGGATGTAGAAACTGCCTTTATAAATGGTGAAGTAACCTCGGAGGTATATGTAAATCAACCAAAGGGATATGCGGACGGAACGAATAGAGTTTGTAAATTATCGAAAGCGCTTTATGGGTTAAAAGAAAGTCCGAGGGACTGGTATGAGTGTTTTGATAAGTATGTGACGAGATTAGGTTTTAAGAAGAACAATATAGAGCTGTGCCTATATACTTATGGAGAGGGAGAAAATGTTGTTTATTTGTTAATATACGTAGACGATTTGTTGATTTATAGTGAAAACAAAGGGAAGATACAAAGTGTAAAGAAAATTATTAACTGATAAATTTAAAATGAAAGATTTAGGTGAAGTAAAAGAATATCTTGGAATAAATATAGAGTATGATTATTTAATAAATGAAATGAGATTAAGCCAAAAGAAATACATAGAATCATTAGCAAACAAATATAAATTACATAATAGCAAATTGTACTGTACACCTATGGAGACCAACTTAAAAATTGAAAAAGCTGAGATAAATAGAGAGGACATTGGATACAAGAATTTAATTGGCGCATTGCTGTATATTAGTGTAAATACCAGACCCGATATAAGTTATAGTGTGAATTATCTGAGTAGATTTCAAGATTGTTGTAACGAGACACATTTTAAATATGCCTTGCGAATATTGAAATATTTGTACCGGACTAGAGATTTAGGGCTACATTATAAAAGAAATGCAAAGTGCGAAACGATAGATTGTTATGTGGACGCTGATTGGGCAGGAGATCATATAGATAGGAAATCGACTTCTGGGTATGTAATTAGATTGTATGGAAATGTAATTGGATGGAAGTCTAAAAAACAAAGGTGTGTGAAAAAACCTCGCCGAGTATGTAGCACTATCGGAAGCGGTGAGCGAAGTAATGACTATCAGAGAACTAATGAAAATCTTCGATGTAAATGTAGACGATAACCCTGTAAAAATCTATGAGGATAACTCTGGAGTAATGAGTATAGCAAAATACGGAACTTTTACAAAAAATTCTAAACACATTGAAGTTCATTACCACTACGTTCACGAGTACGTAAAGGAAAATAAGATAAACATAATAAAAGTAAGTACAGAAGAAAACACTGCGGATATTTTTACGAAGACACTGTGTAGAGAGAAATTTGAAAGGTTTAGGTCATGGATGAATGTAAAATAAGAGAAATGTAAATAAAGCGATAAATGGTAAATATTTTGTTAATTCGACAAGTATGTAAATAAAATTAAGTGTACAGTATTGTAATATCGTAGAATAGATTTGAATTAGAGGTCGGTTGAAAATAGGAAAAAACCGTGTACGTCGTCTTTCGTGGTTTGTTTACATCCAAGAGCGCCTAGTAACAGCGACGCGAGAAAGGATAAGCAGCGTCAAAACAGAGGTACGGTTTCATATTTCAAGGAATGGCAATCGAGAGGCCAGAGTATGTGAGCCAAAAAGTGTGTATGTGTGTGAGAGGACGAGAGCAAGAACGAGCACGACCGGGCAGGAGTGTGTTGCGAGAGTCAGAGC
Source organism: Bombus huntii (assembly GCF_024542735.1). Classification (NCBI taxonomy): domain Eukaryota; kingdom Metazoa; phylum Arthropoda; class Insecta; order Hymenoptera; family Apidae; genus Bombus; species Bombus huntii. The sequence continues at coordinate 1,504,872 of NW_026099316.1, read as the reverse complement.
GAATTGAGTCGTTGAAGAGTACAGTCGTTAGAGGTTTCGAGTTGTCGAAGAGTAGAGTCGTTAGAGGTTTCGAGTCGTCGAAGCGTAGAGTCGTGAGAATTGATAGAGTTGTTAGAGAGAGAGAGAGTGTGTGTGTGTTAGATTCGTTGTGACGAGAGTGATCAAATAACTGTAAAGTTATTTGATATAGATACGAGTATTGCATTTAGTTTCCGTTAAATATCGTTCTCTGTCCAATTTATATTTGTATATTCAATTTAATATTAATAAGTTGTAAGTAATCGAAAAAAAAAATTTCTATCCTTATTTTCCGATATTACAGTATAAATGTAAGGAGGCGTGTTAGGGAAATGATACATTTACACTGTACATGAGAGTGTGTGTGTAAGGGTCAGAGGGCGTCCAGGTCTTAGTTGAGACAAAAGACTGCCGTTAGAAGATTCTGGATAGTCGGTTGGCGACAAGCGTGCGTGCAAGACGTTCTTCAGAGTGTAATATAGATGTATAGCTGTTGTGTGTGAAATATAGTCATTTATTTGTATTTCCAAATCCTCGAATTTCCTTAACAGACACAAACCACCTTGAAGGTGACAACCTTCAACGAGCCTTCGGTCCTGAAGAAAGAGAAGGTCTCAACAGGCGACAAATCGATTCAGAAAGTAATCTCCCCCAATCTGTTACAGAACGTTCATGACTCTTTGACCGTAGTTCACAACCTAGGTAATAACGGGTTGAGTCCCATCCAGGACAGCAACAAGGTCAACGTCGAGTCGAAACCTACTGTAAAGGCTTCGAAGTCCACTGTGAACAAACCATCCAGGGGCAGTGTTTCTTCGGGCAATACTTCCACGATGGACGTCCAACACAACGTATCGACGTCCAATCATCTCTCTTACATCACGTCATCTGCAACCACCCCAGATTAGAAACATTCCATCGGACAGTCACACTCCGAGACGTAACGTGAAGACTCCTCCTTCGCCACCTCAGACATGTGCTACGCCTGCAATTGGCCCTACTCAGAATAATTTCAGCATTATTAATACCATGACTAATCACTCAAATGGTGTCGGTAATTTACAGAACATTCAATCTGATCTCAACGATTCTCTACTGAGTTCACAGAGCGCCGTACCGAACTCGTCGCGTATCATAAACATCTCACTGGAGTCACCCGTGGCTCCAAAAACGCCAATATACTCTCCAACACCAAGGCAAGTCACAGTCACGACGTCCAACGGTCACTCTCCACCGAGGATCATCACTAAGAGAATGCGATTCGAGCGAGTCATCGGGGGGAGTCCAGCCTCCCAATGAACCTCAAAACTCCGCACCGCGCTTGATGAATCTTCACCAAGCACCACCGACGTTCCCTTCAACGATACTTCCTGGACCGAGGTGTTTAACGACACTTCCAGAAGCAAGATCCACGACACTTCCTGGGTCGAGAATTTCACGTGGAAATCGCTCGGCATCGACGAGGAAGACGGCGATCTAGACTACAAGGGAGACAACGTGCCATCCAGGCAACGGCCCTTCGGCCGCATCGCCAAGTTCACCCTGGGGACGACAGCATCATCCGGACGGCTGTTGTTCACACGGCGAGGAGCATCTTGGATCGAGGTGCCACGCAGCTCGTCCTACGCTCCTGTGTGAGTCAGACGCCGGATGCCTACGCAAAATAATAGTGAGTGAACAACTAGACGACGGGACGCCTTCTCAATTCTACGGGATCTGAAAAGCCTCACCACTCCGGCAATATCAGACGAATTAATCCGGACTCTCTGGGAAGGCCGACTCCCGGTGTACGTGCAACGCGACCTAGCCGCCGTCCAAGATAAGAGGTCCGAAACTCTGACCGCGATCGCCGACAGCATCCACGAAATACGCCCGGAACTAGGACAGGTTGTTGCGGTCAGTACAGAGCGAACCACGGCAGGAGGCAATCCAACAAAGTACGGCGGCGGAGTGAACGATGCTACGGCTGCCGCCATCAACGAGCTGAAGGAACAAATAACGCAGATACAGGCGCAGGTAAGCGCGTTGACCATCGGGGGCCGCCGGCGACCATTCTCCTGCGCGAAATACCGTCGCCGTTGGCGATCCCGAAGCCCGTCACGGCAAGGTGGCTTATGCCTTTATCATGCGACGTACGGGGAACGCGCGAGAAATTGCACCTCACCGTGCACATGGAAATCGAGAAACAGAACCGGCCGTCCGTAAACGCGGCGTACGACGACGGTTTGATCTCCCGCTGCATTTTTCTTCTGGATAAAAACACGCGCATCTCGTACTTGGTGGACACCGGCGCAGACTTCAGCGTCTGGCCGCGCAGCAAAATGCAGGGACCTGCGAAGAAGAGCGAGTACGAGTTGTACGCGGCTAATGGGGCACGAATTGCGACGTATGGTACAGTCGCGATCCACCTCAACCTGTCCCTCCGACGCGCCTTGAAGTGGTATTTTACAGTGGCTGACGTCCAGACACCTATCCTCGGCGTGGATTTCCTGAGTCACTACGGGATGCTCGTGGACCCACGGAACAAAAGATTAATCGACACGACGACCCAGTTATCATCAAAGGGGTACGCCGCCATAGACAACACGCCATCGGTGAAAACTATCTGCGGCGATTCGGTGTACCACCAATTACTGGCGGAATTCCCGGCCCTCACGCGTCCTCCGTCTTTCGGGAAGGAAAAGGCCCGACACGGCGTAGTACACCACATCGAAACTACGCCTGGCCCGCCGGTACCGGACCGCCTCAAGCAGGTAAGAGCTGAATTTGAGTTGATGATAGAACAAGGCGTGATGCGCCCATCGAAAAGCCCGTGGGCATCACCCCTTCACGTTCTGTCCAAAAAGGATAGAAATTTGCGACCATGCGGCGACTACCGAACGTTAAACGTTCGCACGATACCCAACTAAGCAGCGTGCCACCACGGAATTTGCAACCCTGCTCAAGGAACAAATGGAGAAAGTCCGGCCTCAGCCTGTGACACAATACAGGAAAAAGAAATTATTCACTTTCCGCGGAATTGGAGTCTTCTCCCTACGTATTTGTGGCGGATCGGTATCAATAGGGCGCCGACAAGTCGAGCCGCGGGTACCAACCGCCAACACTAGAGGGCTACGACGACAACGAGTCTGTCTGTCTAACTCGCTGGCGGTCGAATATACGATCAATTGATATAAATACCGCACCTAGCGAGACTCCCTCTACGTCTATGGCAGGGACTACCGGGCATAGCCTTACTGACGAGTCCACCGGTAGTCCCGGGACGAAACGCACTCTCTCTCTCTTTTCTTCCGTCACATATTCTTGCGACACGACGCAATTAGGGGCCCTTTACAGCCGCCTTACGATGGACCGTTTAGAGTAACGCGAAGAGGCGAGAAAATGTACACCAACAATGTTAACAATCGCGATATAAAGGTTTCCGTCGACCGGCTTAAGTCAGCATTTGTAGTATCAGAGAATCTCGACGCGAGAACCGCCGAAACCCGTGACATACTTATTTCACTAGAACGAATGAACGCTCGCAATGAAAGCGACGTGAAGAGCGACAACGAAGGAAACACTAGTAATAGGTATGTTACACGGTCAGGCCGAAGAGTCCGTTTTCCTGATTGGTTACAGGCTGGTTTCGGCTAGGCATCACAAAAAGATTACCCACGGGGACTTTCTCTGCAAAGGCAATAAAACGTTATCACTGGTAGGGGAGTGATGTAGCGGCACAAGAGTTGGAATTTGCTTCAAACCATGTTGTTGTTTAGCTTCGGAGTATCAAGACCGTTAGGTCAGAGGTATTGTAAGGAGTTATAAACTCCGGGGAAAACAATGGCGCCGCTACATGTAACCGTAAAACAAGACGAATTTGTATCTTTTGACCTTCTTCTGACGATTATGACTAAACGAACGTGATCGCAAACGATTCAGTATAAACTGTGACTAAACGTCTGTATAGATATCGTTTCGCGACAAGATCTGTTTTAAATACACTAACGAGTACACATATTGGTAGTCTCATTATTCGATCCCCTACAGCTCTTATTAAGGAAGATAGAGGCCTGTGACATTATTCAGCTTGGCCAACATTGAACAGGGCATATTGATAAGCCAGAGTAACTAACATACAACCTTTTTTTTTTTTTTTTTTTTTTTTACGTGGAGAAATCCTCATGGACACTCCGCTGTTGCAGTAATTGCGTAACAGCAGAGTAGTGTCGGACTCTTACCGACTAAAACTCCACGATGACCACCCGACGCGTATGACAGAGGTGCTCCAGGATTCTCTTGTGAATTAACTTCAGTTGCACCCCCTTCACGCGTTCTCTAGTTCTAGCCAGTCCTAATATTTCCTGACTATTGAATTGGCGTTAGGGGGGGCCATTACCCCTAGCGCTGTCTCTCCTTATTGATATTCACCGGAGGCTTGTCTTGTGTGCTTCGACAACTCCCATACAACCTGGTGGTACAAGCTATGAAAAAACTTTCCCGGACATGAGAAAACACATTTGCCCAGATAACGTACGAAAGGTATTAGAGCCCACCAAATAAGATTTGCTACAATTAGCTGTAGTTCGTCACAATAAGCCTATGAGTATCGCGCGTCAGACGATTTTCGAATTAGTTGATGCTTGGATGTTCAAGATACGGAAGTGTGGAGAGATGAGACGTTTATGTACAACTTGATCATGGTGCAACCCATTCGTCAGCCAGAAAACTTCATGCACGATTTTCTAAAAAGAAACACATTTCCCCCCTTCCTTATGCCGTACCAATCCTCTCTCGTCGCTCCTTATCTCATACACAGACAGGCCAAATAATGTTGCCGATGACGGCCAACAGCCTGGGTACATGTACGGGTCT